>NC_047016.1:34798077-35098077 GCF_902652985.1 Pecten maximus | reverse complement strand
GAGCAAAGGCATGGCTATCCCCCAAAATACATCATATTAATTATAGTCATGATATGTATGTCCTTATCTTGGTTCAGGGCTATAGTCTAATCATGCCTTGGGTGTTCGTGTTTTAGATGTAATCTTGAAAAGAAAGAATATTTTAAAGCATTTTCAGTTAAATTTGTGCATACATAAAATGTGCATGAGTAATTGAAGAAATGTTGAAGCTATGTTTTACGTGTTTAAGTTTAACAGTAATGCATTTGAAACATCTGTATATTTTTAAACGAAAAAAGCAGAAGCAAAAATTATTTTTATAAGAAATATATTACCGTCATATAATGTTTTGCCTGAGTTAGAATTGCATCATAGATTTTATCCTTTATGTCATGCAAAAACACGTTTTTCATGTACTTGTTTGAAATCCTGTTGTGGAATATATTAACTTTGTTCTTCATATTTTCTTTTAGGATTCTGTAAGTCCATTTTGACAATAATGTATATTTTATACATACTTGACCAAATGTAAGACCAGCCGTCTACTCATTTTGTCATCAAGCATAAATAGAGACTTTCATCGTCATCATCATCATCATCATCATCATCATAGTTATTACTCAGATAATTCTGCAAAGAAGTTTCATAGTGTTACAGGGATGATATCAGATAAATTTGGATGCATTTCGAGTCCACTGATTTCCATACAGAGAAACCAATACGTCCGTCTCTGCAAAGTGAAACATCAGTCACCTCATAATTTTATTATGCGTTGTTATCTTGTTCTCAAACCTTTTTGAGTCGGGTTTCCCCAACGTTTCATAGATTGTATTAAGATCTTTTTCTTCAGATACGTGCACTAAATGTTTTCCAAATGGAGAAATTTAAAGCCGTGAAAACGTCTTTGTGAAGATGCTCCAACAATCAAAACTCTCCTGAATGCCGAAAGGAATTTATAACTTATCCTTTCAAGCATAGAAAAAAACAACTCTTTCGCTATTAAGGACACTTTCGACGACTTATCATGTCTAAACATTCAAGAAATGATCGCCATTCATTGGGTTTCTTTCTATAAAATCATCCGCAGATTTGTGTTTGACTTATTAATTTCCTACATTTCAAGAATCAATTAAAACCCTGCTATTGTAAGTTGAACTTATCTTAGTTTTTAGTCTCATAGTCCATCACAATCATTAAGTTAAGATGACTTGTCTAACGCGTGCATTTGTTTGCTTCATTTTGTTTTATAGAGCGGAAGAAGTAATGTATGGAGACCACCGGCCCTACCATATACGCGGGTTTTCTCTCTTTTCATTAATTTCGCAACTGATATAAATATATCATATTATAGTTTTAATGTTCATGCCATCAAAGTCCGGTAATTAATCAGAATCCGACGTACTTTGGATAATATTGTGGCGTCTACAGTAATAAATGATAGTCAAATGACAATAGAGATCACACTTTGAATAGGTCTGATAGCCACAACATATTTTATTAACAAAAGATAGTGTACAATAAATTGACATGTCAAGTCCAACACAAGGTTTGCGATAGTTTATACAACAATCTGAGGAAACACAACCTGTCTGAATACCAGTAGGCCTACAGTGGCTAGGACAGCTGAGGGATTCTTTGATATTATTGTATGTTGTATAGAAAATCACCTTTCATTGAACAGCTGTTGTAACTCCTTCTAGACGCCTACTATATACATGTACCTGTTTGGGTATGGTTTAAATAATATATTATGTAATATTGCCCGCACTATTGATTAAAGCCATGCAGCTGGAAAATAGTGACAGATATAGCATTGTGTTATTGATGGCTTAGAATCTTGTAGTAACAAACATCATTTCTCATCAACCGACATAGGGGATACTAAGACATTCGCCAAGTAGAACCCACACATATGTATATGTATATATGTACCGTACAAAATGCTAACGTAACCCCTAATCGAGTGTCTAAAACGTGGCACTGGTCACGTAGGCCAACATCCGGAAATACGTTTCTGTTACTAAATTATTATAACAAATCAAAACAGACGTGTAAAATAGTCCTGTATATTTATTCCTTCTTCATTTACACTGTAACTGTGTATAAAAAAAGAACGCACGGACATGGGGGAATGTAAATTATATGTGGAAATATTTAGGAATACGCCAGAGCCCAGATGGTGCCATTTTCAAGTGGTTAAATTAGTATTATATATCATGCACTATCATTCATTGGGTTGTGCAAATATTTATTGTTGGGTTATATTTCAGACGACTTCAACCTGCGGAAGGAATAAAACAGGATTAATAATCATATTGTTAGATTATAGATACGACTGATTATTACTAAATAAATAGCACGACTGTCTACTCCCCAAGGACAATAAAGATTTTTTCTGTAGATAGAGATTCAGGAGATACACTTCCGTTAATCTATATTAAGTATTACTGAATCACGACCGAGTAATTAATTACGTCGTAAGAACATACGCCGATGTTTATTATGATACATGTATAATACAATTGCTTTATCCCTTTAGATTAGGGATATATATGTTTTTGCAGTTATTGTAGGGGATCATAGTAACGATAAGATCGTCTTTTGCTCTCGAAAAATCCTCCGTCTGAACCCCATAATCTCAGAAATATAATTCAAATGAATTTACCAGCATCATTCACAAAACGGTGATAGGTGTTATTATTTACTCATCACAAAACCCTGACATGCGTTTTTGCACTTTTCAGCGCGTGCGATTAAGATAATTGGTCAATCCCTATTGGGAGAGATATGGAGACATAAAACCAGAGAGGTAATTTCAACTAATCTTAGCTAGGCAACTTAAACATCTAACTCTGAGAGTTGCTATCCTGACATCTAATCTGTAGGAGGTGAATTATTATATTGCTATACTGGTATTTATATATATATATAATGCTTGTATTACTACAACACTGTTGACGTAACAGGATTATAGTGTTGACGCGACACGTGTGATGTAGTGACGTCATACAATTGCTGTTACTGGAAAATCCACATCTCCTTCTAGCATAGATGAAACGAGGGAGTTCCACACATGTTTAAGTGTGGATATTCCTACCCAGGGTAAGAGAAACACCTTTTCATTAAAAACTGAGATGAAAGATTCCCTGTTCTGAGTCAACATTTCAACAACTGGCTGACTCTGTAACGTGACCACTGTAAATCAATTGATGGGAATGTCAGCAGGTTTGGAGAAGTGTAATTATTCACCAACTGGATGATAAATAGTTGAATGCAGTCAAACGGTTATTCTGAAGATGTCAAGACATTGCTGGCTGAGCTTGATAGCTCCCCTCAAGTTGCAAGCTACAAAACTTGATAATATATCCCCTAAAGCTGCATTAGGTGAACAATGGTGATTTCAGAATTCATTTCTTCGCGTCTCTTTTAATTTGTATTTAACGTAAAAGCAACAGTTGATTTGGTAGATATATCATGTTTCCTGATATAAACAAATCGTTTTGAAGCCTAATGATCCTCATACAACCTTCTACAACCTTTGACCACTAGAGTTCACACGATAGCAGACTCACATCCGGCCTTGAATGAATGTATCATTTAATTGGGATTTGCGTGTTTTACAGGTGTGTGTGAACCGCTCGACAGTGAACTGTGTCTGGAGAAAAACAGGTGGCTGGACTGCTCATCAACAGGGAACAACAACTGCCCTGCGTTTAGAGAGCCAGGTAAAAGACTACACGTGTTACATGGTTTCGAAAAAGTCTTCTGGGGAAAAAGGGAATATGGACTATAAAACAAGTGATGAATTGTAAATGAAAATATTGAAACAAAATATTGACTATTAATGATTTTGCTGATGGACATATGTCAATTTGTTTTGGTAGTACTTCAATATTACGTCGAAAATCATATCTATTTATTCTAATCTTATCTGTAGTTCCATAATTCTAATATATGGCACCTGTATTCCGGACGAATAAGAAATATTTCCAAAATAGCACACTGATTGTCCAACGGTAGAAGAGGCGTACACTGGAGTGAAACTAGCCGAGTTATTTCTGACCGTAAAGATAGAAATAGCGAAGGAAATGTCAGTAAAGTTAATTTTTGACAACTGTATACCCTTTTTGTTGAAACCTAGGGATGCAGAACGTGACCTTGAGATTTCCCAGGACAGATGTCCCTCCCCACGTGACCAACTACTTCTGTCAGATATTTGATTTACCTAATGGCGATTTTCACCTTGTTGGATCCCGACCCATTATAGACAACCTAGAACTGACTCATCATATCCTTCTATTTGGCTGTGACGAGCGAGGTAAGGATTTTGTTTGGCTTCGTATTGTTCTGTATTGTTCGTCTTATTAACCGCTATGGTCATTAAGGACGGTCTCCCCTGTTTTTGAGATCCATGCTTAAAGTGTAGGTGTATGTTTTTGGGAGGTTGTGGTATGTTCGTATTTTGTTTCCTTGTGATAGCGCGGAACTGATGCCGACTTTGTAGTGCTAACCCACTGAATCATATTGTCGGAGGAAAGACACCAAGCAGGACACCCCACCCGGTCACATTATACTGACAACGAACAAACCAGTCGTCCCACTCCCTAATTGCTCACCGCTGAGCAGGAGCAGAATCCTGCATTTTTACATACTCTGGCATACCTTGGCCAGGGGACAGGGCTCAACTAAAGACTAAAATAAGACAGTGTCAAGGGAATAATTAAGAAGGGGGAAATTGCTAGAAATAATGAAAAGGATAAAATCCCAAATTTACAATGAAAAATTGTAGTAGTCTTCTTACGATCATGCAATTACCCTAACCTGCAAGGCTTGCGAATTGATAATAGACGGGGTCAAAGATGGTGTTTAGGCATATGCCTTCATTTACTAGATTTTCTATTGTATGTGCTACAGGTGATTTGCCAAATTATTTCTAATCCCGGAACATAGTACGTGAATTTTCAGTTTTATGAATTCTGGTGTTATCTTGTATGTGTGAAGCGATACTCATTTAAAAGTAAAAGAAAGGAACGACTGATGTAAATCTGTATTCAAAGTTATTTGATGTAGTCGGAGTATTATCGAAATGATGTATAAATCATGTCGTTAATTTTCTTTGAGATCAATAAGCCAAAAGAATGTCGTTCTATGTTTAATCCTGGGATACATACAAATGTACGTAAATAATCATCTGCTTTTCTTCCACTCGTAAATCAAAATATATGTTTAACAGTCACTGTTGTTCAGAAATTTAGTAGCTTAACGAAAACACTCTACACAAAACATAAATGTAATACATACCGAAAAGCCTTTAAATTCAAAACACAAATTATATTGAAAGATAATAAAGAGTGATCATCAAAAAGGATATTAAAGCTTTCAGAAATGTATCTTATTTTTGTTATTTAAAATCATGTTAGTGGCTCGTTAAGCTGAACGGGCTGTGAAGAACTAGTCCCTGACGTTTTATCGCGAAATAATGCTTTAGAGTATGACACATGGAGATAAGGATATGATATTAACCATCGGGTGGTGATCGCAGATCCGTTGTTGTAGTAGTCTGCATGGACAGGTACTACAGAACCACGAGAGCTAGTTCACTCAATACTAGGGTTTATTTACCAATGAATAATTGCACCACTTAAGATGAAGAACAAAAAAAGACGAGAACTTTATCTGATAACCCTCAGAACATAGAGAAAAGCAAGAATCATCTTAATCTAATTTTACTTACATCACCCCTTTTTCTGCTTGGAGCAACGGATGTACACACTTGTCTACAACACACAGTGTAAACAATATGGACTGAACGGTCTTTCTCTGTGTGATTCGTGTCTGGAAACTATTAACTACTGAAGTGAAGGATTTGTTTAAGTTTACAAAAGTAACAAATTGTCAGCACTCTTTTGAAAATATATACTAAAAGTAGTGTTTGTTGAAATCGACCGATTAATCTGCACTTAATCAATTCAAAACCTTTCCACAAAATTACGCGTAACTTATCGGATGTGTTTGATAGAAATGTCAACACACCATCGATACGAGCTGACTCACTGTAGGCAGTGTAATATGAAGTAACAGTACTAGGGTTTATGGGGAACTAGGCACCAGTCCACTTTTAATCAAAATATTAGCTAGAATGAATAGTTACAATGTACTGGTCAAGATTGTTACTGACTAGAGAAACCAAATCTAGTCTTGTGATGTATAATATGTTATGTCTTTAAAAAGGAAAATGAAGAAGTCCCATTTGAATCTTATACGAAATTTTGGAAATGAATATGGAATAATGTATATTTCACAAGAAATATGAATCCACAATGGGTAAAACTAACTGTCAAACAGATTGTGTACGATCAATTCGTAAAAAAATGGAATTGTGATGTTTTTAGTTCTTCGAAATCTGTGTTTTATAAAAATGTGTAATAATGATTGCAATTTTGAAAATATATGAGATTTAATAATAAAAGAAAATTATATGGTAAGTTTAGAGCAAACAATCATATTTTTTATGGGAAACTGGCAGATGGCATGTGAAATATCAAATTTTGTTCATAATTTCTCCTCCTGATTGACACGTTGTATACAGTTTTTGTCGAATGTTGTATAATGTTTTCCTTGTACGTCATATTTTTGAGAATTTAACACATAAAGTTGAAAGTTGCAAATGATAAAAAGATAAGGCGGAATCATTCCACACATAAAATCTGTATCGCCATTATATCTCGTCCAACAGGATTAAATAGATTTACGATGATAATATGTAAGCGTTATCTTAATCCAGTCCGGTTTAGTTGGATTAACGTTCTGGATTGCGAATATCCAGCATTAGGTAAATAGAGTAATAACGAAAAGACTATTTCATGTCACAATATGATCGTTAGGGGTGACTTATAAAGTGGAGATGCTATAAATCAATAGGAACTATTTAGGGAATACCGGACCGGCTGATTCGTTGTGTTAATTTCAACTACGTGTGAAGCCATGTCTTTCCTCTTTCTACTCTTTGTGGAAGGCTGTATATTTTGGTCTGTTGGCTTAACTCACCAAACTGTTTTGTTTAATACGACCTTGGTGTACCCTGATGAGGTCATAAAATATGTCAGAAATAAATTATTATGATACAAATCATTGAACATTAACAGTTTTATGCCGAACATTCAGTAAATAAACGAGGCATTCTTTATGTTTAACGCCAGTACGTCTACAAAGAAATGTATAAAAACCATTATGTACTTTTATTTTTGTTAACCTTATAGAGACAGCATATACTACAAATTTATAGAATTTGATTTCGAATACAAAAATCTGCTGATAAATAACCAGCACAGTATATGACCAGTATCAAGAATATATACAGTGTATAATGTAAAGTGCATGGATATGCAAATTTGCGTGAAATCCTGTCATTTTGGTTAGAATTGACGCACACTACAGCATCTAGCAGACGACCTCAGCCATCAAAAAGACATTTTAGCTTTCCTAATCAATCAAACGTTTATCTAACCCATGGAAGTACAGAGTAATCTATGGAGACTGTGTCCTATCATCGATCGGCGTCATTACGGATTTATAGAAATGCGCGTGCTACCTAAAATCAGAAAGAAATCGGCTGTATTTGGGCAAAAAGAATTTTAAAATTACAAATAGTGTTTCAATTTAGTATATTTTGTAAGAAGTGAAATAAGAGTTTGGTGAAGTCTATATATTCGTTTATTGGCATTTGCTTCCTCAATAAAAGAATTTGTGCAATGAAGATTCCCCAAATAGTTGTTTCGTTATATGATGTATTGCTATGCGATGTTTTGTGTTTGTAGAGGGAGAGGTACCAGCGACACCTAATGCCTTCCAGTGTGGTATGCTGGCCCATCCTAAATGTATTAATATCATAGGCACATGGACTGTAGGGAGTTCCGGGGACTGCCTTCACGTCAACACTGGGTTCCGAATTGGCAGGAGGGGGTTCCGAAGGGCAGCTATGCAGGTAAACTCTAGTTATGCGTGCAGATCATGTAAGAAATATCTACAAGGCTTATATACATGTATCCGCGAGACTTAATAAATGCCATGAATTTGAATACTCCGTATTTCTTAGTCATGCTATGGTTGTATCTTACTTGACAATCACTGCTCTTCTATTGCAACGTCCGCAAGATTTGCTTCAATGTTGCGATATTTTTGGCTATAGATCCACTGGAATAATCAGAGAAGACAAGATAGCCACACTGACAGTTCCGGTTTGGTACTGTACTACACCAGCAGACTCCGAACATACGACGCCGCCATGTTTGCAGTAGGACAGGAATTCATTGAGATTCCACCACGTCAACCGGAAGTTGATTTCCATTCTTCTTGCTCTGGCGACTGCACGACTGCCATGTTCCCGACCCCTGTATATATCACTAGAGCTGTCAATCACATGCACTACATGGGTATGTATCGAAGGCGTACTTCATATAATCTTGTTACAAACACGTTTTAAAAACATACCTTGATTATTACAACCTACATGCACCATTTGTTGATATTTTGGATACTTTTGCTTAATTCATTATTCAATTATTCACGTTAAAATTAGGTTTGTTTTCATTTGTTTATACACTTGTAATTTGAACTGAGTGAAGTACTGAGAGAATGCGTTTTAGATTACCCTTGCTACGTTGCTATTATCTCTTTTTCAATAACGAAACGCACGTATACAATTAATTGGTGAGACAATAATTTCTAAGCTAATTTGGGGTGGGGTTTCGATTATTCAAATCACTAAAAATATTTAACCAGATGCGTACCCTTCTATAACACGTGGTCTTATTTCCCTTGTATTTCTAATAGGATATCCAGTTCTATTTATATTTTGCACTTGCTTTCTCAATTCGGAGTTAGAATTACGATTTTGTTTATGTGTCGGTATTATCTGCTCTACCTAGTTGTGTTCACGGTTCCGTGAATATGATCATTGATGGATATTTAGGGTACATATTACATATTGTTTATTGTTTTAGGTATAAAACAGAGAATCACACTACATAGGAACGGTACGAAGATAAGAGACATCACCTTTGACAACCCTTACAGCTATGATAGCCCAGCCTTCTACAAGTATGTCGTCTGCTCGATTATGCACGTTTTAACCAAAGTTTGACTGAAATATACCACTGAGACATTTCTTAAATAAGTAATTATTAAGAAGGGTCCAAAAAGGAAACATCAGCTCAAATTTGTTGAATTATTTTCCCTGCTGTAGTTCAGTTGACCGTTTAGGTCCATGGCCTCTTTCTGTTCTAAAGAAACCTTTCATATTTCGAGACATGTTTCAAACTTAATATTTCACTAAATTCTTTTCTTCGAAAGGCAATATGAAATCTTCACTTTATTTTATTTTTTAATTTTGTTAATTCTATTTTTAAAAAAATACTTTAAAAACATTTCAGATACGACCCACCAATCGAAGTACTTCCGGGAGATGAGATCCGAACGACTTGTACCTATTCATCCATAGACAAAAATCGCACTGTATACTTCGGCGATGGGACCTCTGATGAAATGTGCTTCGGTTTTATGACTTATTATCCGAGACAAAATATCCCGATGCCATATTGTACGACTTGGAAAAGTGTGGAAAAATGCAAGCGATATCTACCTCAATTTGGCGGAGTTGTGAATGAATGTCCATGGAGAAAATTTCTGAGTTCCAAAAATCCGGATACCAGACGCATTGTGGGAAACGTGTTAACATTATGTAGCAATGAATCACCTGACACGAAGTGTTCCGAGAGATGTACGGAAACTGTCGAGGAAAGCCGAGAACACGTTTGTTTACAAGGGGACCTGGGAGAAATGCTTATGTATAAAATCCGAATTAAATACCCCGAGGTTGTCAATTATCTTTCCAAATGTAGACGAGTATTAGAAACGAACGGCAGCAAAAATTTAATATACTTGTCATCAATATATGTTTTATCAATTGTCGTTTCATATCATTTGTTTGTCTAGGTTTTAAAATAATATTTTGAATATGGAATTTCAGAGGTTAATTCCGGAGTAACTGTTTATACAAATTGATGTGCGTTTCTGTTTGATGTAACTGATTTAGTGAATGCGCGTGTGTGGGTGCGTGCGAGGGTGGAGAGATTATGTGCGCGTAATTCATTGTGCAAAATGTCATAGTGTTGATAACCTCACCAACATTTGGTGAATTGTAGCTTAACATGTTTTAGATTTTTTTTCATACTGTGACATGCATGCTTTTATAATAAATGAATATACATTTGAATGTACATATAAGTCTATCTATGTATAATATATCATGTACACAATGGAACCTGATTTTACCGCCTTATATCGATATTAACTATATTAGTTGCTATAATTGTCTGGTTTCTCTGTTGAAATCCTGGATTTTCAGCCTCATTGCATATTTGTCTAAATGACCCTGTAAAGCAGCTTTAATGAAGTATGAAATATATTACTAGTAAGATCGTTTATATAATTATGTATTAGTATCTGCAGATAAATGTACCATTTTTTAATTTGTAAATATTTACAAAATTGATATCACTGCGATCGTATCGCGGCATTGGTTTGATGGTTGTATAGATAGCATTGTCTCAGTGTCCATCCAAGTTGTATGTACTTCAAGTTCCAAGATAAAATCCGATTTTTAAGTTACCCGAGACAATGTTTCATGTGACCTATTGCAATCGCTGTTTGTCTGTCGTTGTGCGTCCGTGAACAATTTACATTTTCGAATTCTCAGAAACCAATAGACCAATTGAAATAAAATTTTGCAGACACCCTCCATGGTGGTCGACCAAAGCTGTGAGATAGATGGTCCCTTTATCCACATGGACATAAGGGGTGGGACAACAAGTGCCCGATCGACTGAAATTTCAAAAAAAAAAAAAAAAAAAGTCTTCTAAAGATCCAGATATTGTAGAATCAAATTTTCTTTTTAAACGAAATGGTGTTGGGGTTCTTTATCCAATGATGAATTTTCCGACCCTTTGGTCATGGGTTTCCCCTGTGGACTATGGAGGGGTTAAAATTTACTATAGTTTATTTAGGGAAATCACATTGTGAGGATCGCTTGATGAATTTTTATTCGAAAGAATTTAAACTTAATTAGAATTATCGGTATAGGAAGGCAATTTAGTGGTATGGACATATTGGTCCTGACTTACCCCCAGGGACTTATGGGCGGGACCAAAATTGGTCAAATTGACCGCAATATATCAGAACTCAGGTGACCATTAGGGCCAATGACCTCTTGCTTGTATTCTGGTATATTTGGACATGTTAATTTCCTATATTGTTGGATTGTAATAATCAGTGTGTATATATACCTGATCTTGGTTTTACGCCCCACTAGCGGATCCCAACAAACAGGCCGACTTTCCCACCATAATGACCTTGAACTGAACATAAAGTTAGGGTATTGTATAAATAATTTCACTAAACAATAAACTGCGTGTGTTGATAGGTTGCTTTCATATTTTCTAAATGTAATGCATGCTGCAATTCAGTAAAGCTGAATTGATTTGTCAGCTTCGAAACAAAAAACACTAGAGTACGTCATGTTACCGATAAGGCTTTAAAAATCGTGCAGTAAAGACATTTTGAAATCAGATGTAGAACAATTGTTGAAGTATGTTTTTTTTTTTTTATTATTATTTATTAAATGAAATTGATAACATCGCGCGGATAATTTTTCGTTTTTGATGTTCCCGACTGATGTAAAATAGTAGTAACAAAGAGCGGAACAGTGTAGTTAGTAGACATTCCATAACGAAAACAGAATAAGCATTTTGTGTTGTGTTGATGTGAGACTTTGTACGATATATTATAAAACATTTCCTATGGATATTCTGCTCTTATGTTCTTCTTTCCTTGTCGCACTGACACATCACAACAGCCAAGGTCAATATGACGACTGTCAAGGACGCCAACAGAAGTAAACAAAACAGACATAAAGAAAAGTCAGCGAAGAAAGGAAACAGAACAATGGCAGAAGGAAACACAATAGGACAGTTGAGACGAGTTAATATTCCGTTACTAACACGGTCAAACAATATCATAGAAACATGAATATTTTATAATGTCAACAAAACAATGCTTCAGGTACCACGATTAATAAACAACGAAAACATGTACAATATATAACCAATCGGTCAACGAGTACTTCGTGTAATCATGTAGTCATTGAGAATCATGTACATTAACTAAACAATCATACAGTGTACACCGTGTTTAACCAATCACTGACAATAATATACTTTATATAATCAATCATACAGTGTACACCGTGTTTAACCAATCATTGGCCATAGTGTACTTTACTTGTAACCAATCACTGACCATCTGCTTTTCTGTGTCACCAGTCACTGACCATCGTGTGCTTTTTTTAATCAATCATACAACGTGCATCTTGTATCGCTAATCACTGAACATCGTGTAGATTTGTACTTTATTTCACCATACATACAGCGTGTAGTCGTGTTACTAATAACAATAAACTTCACAACAAATCGCTGTAACAAACCTCGTTACAGAATAATATAAGTAAATAATATAGAAAAATATCCATTTTTTATTAAACAAATAATAGCAAAGTTCCAAGTTCGTCTGAATGTTACCATAAGAATTTGCACTAACTACATATCCAGAACACATGATTCAAACTACCGCCAATTTTGAACCAATCCAGCATCTGTAGCCTATCGCGTGTCACAACAATCCGTCATCCTGTCAGCCGGACCATAAAACTATCGGGGATGGCGTAGTGTGAAGTAGGTGCCACACCTGCAGTCATTCTCGTCTTTCTTCTAGTAAGAGATTTTCTTCATCAGTGTGGTAATTATCGCCATTTCTGATAAGTATTTTCATCAACGGGACATGTTATCGTTTAAATAATATTTTTCATTATAACATTGCATTTTTTTTCAACACTTCACAATAAACTAACATCCCTCCGTTTAGTGTTCATTTAAGGTGATAATTGATATTTCTGATTACCTGCCAACCACAATTATCCAGACTGATACATGATGTTTCATCGATACCGCCAGAAAGAAAAATTGAAATAAATAAATAAATAAATAAAATTAGATAAAAACAAAATCTGTGATTTTTTTCTATAAAAATATGAGGTCACAACAAATTGATAGGTTTTAACTTACAACAAATTAGTGTTATTGAATAAGAATATTAAGGTGCAAAGGATAAAAAAGTGAACCTTTATAGAGTCTAAGTGAATTAACTTTTTCGTGTGCGCTTTTTCTTCTACAACAATCCTGCATCATACAGAAGATCATAATCTGTTAAGCTTATATGTACAAAATACATTATCAGATCGAAAGTTCTTTTTTCTTTTTTTTTATCAGAGCTTGAGGTGGGTATAATTGTTTACAAGCTTACTCGGCTACGTTTTGTTTAGACCCGGGTTATAGATAGGGGAGAATTCTTGTCTCATCCTTCCGATTTACACTTCATTTATTAATAAAACTCACAATTAGGAGGTCGCAGAACGTAGGAATTATAACTACATTTGTAGCTATTTCTAAGTGTAAACAGTGTAACACATGAAATACAATACAGGTTATAATATACTGCTTTCCACACATGAGGCATGAAAATATAGTTTCATAATAAATTGTATCGCTATTTTTACAAATTTGTATCAGTGGTTAATTCAATAATTCTAACATGATTCCAAGCAAAGTTAAAATGTACAAGAAAAGTACAAATATGATGAAGAAGAGTACAGCATAATTATCATATATTATATAATGTACACACCTGCACCAAATCAAATCAATGATCGAACTGATGAAATGTAGCAAACATTCCACATATATGCATGAAAAGAAGAAAAATATCAGAAAAAAAGTGTGAAAAGGGGCACGTCAAATTACATTTATCAAATATGTAGTAAAAATAAAAGAATGAACGAAAGGCGTAAACAAGAGTTTTGATACGGGTCTTGAAGGACCGATTTATCCGAGTGTGGCTGATTTGTGCAAGGTCGGAGCGGTTGTCTGCCCCTGTTAATCTCATTTCAACGTAGCTTGAGCGCTTGTCTTACGTTCAGAATTACATTCAGCTGAAGGCATGCACCGACTCAGATTGTTAAATAAAAACAAGTATGGCGGAGTTTAAAAAAGTCCGAGCTAGGACTATCCGAAAACGTCGACATTCGTCAAGTAGTGACAGCGATTCTGACAAAGAAGATGATATTGGGTGAGTATATCGAAAGACTACATATTAAAGATTAAATTCAAGTATCATAAACGAATGGTACAGTGCCATACAACAAAAGGATTTACCCGGTGTAGACGTCTACCTGGCTAATGAGTGACCAAGGATTTATCAGCTGTTTACTGTGTACAGTACTGTACTTCAGTACGTATATACTGTTACGGATTCGGGAATCATTATGCTTAGTTAAAATTTTAATATGAATGAAGGCAAAGCCTTAGAAGAGCGCAGCTATATTCACCTCACTCACCGTTAATCAAGAAGGAAACAGGGACCTGAGAATAACAGTCTAAGAACATGTATAATATTTGGACCTATCGTAGTTGGTATATAGACTACCACATTTTCAGATTTTTAGCCTTTTTTCTCCACAGGGGATCGAACCCGCGACCATTGCTTACTGGTCCACCGCTCTGCCGACTGAGCTAAAGGGAAATTCCCCCATCAGTGCAACACCAACACTAGAAGAAAGACGACTGTATCACTATACATATACACTATTTACAATTAAAACCTGCCACACTATTCCTCATTTTTTTTGGTGGGGATGGGAGAGGGACGATGTTAATCTAAAAGAATGACACATGTCTGCAAAATATGCTTCAAACTAAGCCAATAATAGGTCCTAATCCAACACATTTAGACTGTGGTGTGGATATTTCAAGAATAAAGTAATTTGAACTGATTTTCAGTTATTTGTTTCAAGGAGAGAGAAATAATTCAGATCTCATTGTGTACATGTAGGAAATGAGATTTCAAACATGACTGCCTCTACTGGAGGCGTGAGACTTTTCCCGCGGGACATGATTTCAAAGTTGAAAGCTTAAGGGTATTGGATTAATTGGAAATACCGGTATAGCTTATACACGTGTTGTCTTAAAGAAAGGGTGCAATGAACTGCGCTCTTATAGCCAGACATTCTAAAACCTTATAAAACTCAGTGGTATCAGTACTATCGATTTACTGTGGACCTTACTTTTGTTACCTCATTAATGCACTACACATCTGTAATGATACTGAATTATGCGTTTGTAAACATACAGATTAGAACGAATATTCATACCTAGCCTACACTAACGATGATTACCTGTTAGAAATTGTCTGTCCTTCTGCGTCCAGAGCTACATTGTCACAGCTACATACAGATTTGTAGACTTGCTTTAGAATATAGGCAAGCCCAGCTGGTGGTCTTGTGGCATAGTGGTGGTCATGATCAGGGCCTATATATTAATATATCACATAAAAAATATATAGTGTATGAATAATGCAAAAATACCCTGTCCTTGCTGGGCCTGGAACTAGCAACCTCTTGCTCTGCATGTAGACAACCTACAGCTTGCTACTACCACTAAGCTCAAGCTAGTAATATAAGTTGACCTATATATACTCCAATTGAACATTCATAACTACAGTATATATGTGGCAAACTAAAACAAGCTATATATACCTGGTCATGATAATCATACGCACATTGATGAAATTGATAACTAATCAAGATGCAACTTTGTGCAACAAAATGTTTTCACTGAGTTAGTTGAATTTCGTCATTGCAGGTTTAAGTTTGGTACTTGATTACTTTCATCCCATTGTTTTGTAATAAGTTCATTATAATTGTCACCCATTCATGATCAACCAGAGACAATGACATTGAGACTTAGCCATAGTGTTTAACTAATACATACATGTTTTATCCTTGTAGACTAAAATTGCAAGATATAAAGGAAATACAAAAATTGAGAGGAAGACCAAACGGCGTCAGCGCTGAAGTATTGTTGGCTGGAAAGGAAATTGCCCCCAAACAGACCACTGATGATGTAGGTAACATTTAACTTATATGCAGTATATGCAATAGCTCTACAACACCTAAGTGATAAATAGAAGTTCACAAAAATATTTGACTGTTGAACTGTTGTTACCGAAAATACATATTCAGGATTTTTTTTATTTGATCTCCAGAATATAGCCAGATTTTGTCTTAAATTTTCACCTCAAATTTTCACCTCAAACTAAGTGTGATGAACAAGCAATCATTTTCAGTTATTTGACCATGCCCAATGAAAGTTGGAATGAGGTTAGCTCCTAATGTGAAGATTATATTTTACTTGTGTTTACCCCCAAATTTCAAGAAATAGTTTGAATAAGTATATGTTCATTGATTCTTATGATACTGGATGCATGATGTTGGCATTTAAATGTAAGTTCTCTTTTTTAATACAGATGAAAATGTTTTAAGTTATTTTGCTAGATCAATTATCAATTCTTTATTTTGCTTTTGATTTCTATTTTTGTTGCAGAATGACCCTTACAAAATGAAAACTGGAGGATTTGTAGATATGAAGGCTTTGAAACATAAGTATGTTTTGGTAGATTACACACTGTTTATTGAATAATTGATAAATATACTTATCCTTTAAGTTGTGATGTATAATTATATGTATTTCATTACATGTTACTTATTATTTAATGAAATGTGACCAAATTGTCACCTGCTATTTCAATGGTAAGGTTTATTATGTTAGCTTCATTTTGTCAGTGTACTTATGATCAGATGGATAATTTCATCTTTTTGTTTTACATAGAACGATCTGTTTTTGTATGTATGTTCTTCAAATGACACCATATAGGGTTGCATCAACCTGAGTTATACCCCTTGTTTCATTTTCTTCTTTGCAGTTGTTATATGCTTTATCACCTAAGTTGCTTAATGATCAGGGCTCAAAACTGCGCCTATTTTAGTGGCCATGGCGCCTTCAATTCACCATTGGCGACCATAGCCAGTTATTGACCTATATATATAAGGCACCAAATACGCCACCTGGGAAAAATATCCACTTTGGGCCCTGATTATGCATATGGTGACATTTATGATGGCAGGTCAGAGTCACAGAGCAAAATTCCCATTCTACTTCCCTTCCTTTTAATAAGTAATTGTGAATGGATATGCGCGGCGATTCGGGATGTTGGAAATATGTAGATAACAGTGTATAAGACCACAATGATCAGGTATCAGGGAGTTCTTAATTATAACCCTTCAACTGCCATGGTATGTATCTGTCTTCCACATGCTACAATATGTAGTAGGTGTATGTTGTACGCATGTTGATATAGTAATAGTTCTATTTCAGCTAGCTAAAGGTCTCTGGCTGATTGTTCATTATATATATACACATATGATGCCAACCTTATAAGGGTTCCATCATGAGTTTCTTACTGTGTAATCTTCTAACATTGTTGGAGTAATGATGATTCATGATTTTATTTGCAGACCAGTAAATGTAGAGGACAGTGAATCCATAGGTACAGCATTCGCTGCTGAAACAAATCGACGAGATGAAGATACAGAGATGTGAGTTGTAGTTTCTTGAATTATAATCTGCATTGAAATTGAAGTTTAATTTTGTAGAATTTATATTAACTAAATATTTATAACTTAAATGAAGTTTATGTTTTATTTTAAACCAGAATTTACCAGTGAGAAAAAATGAAAGGGAAAGGAATAGGAAGGCCATTGAAAAATAAGTTGTTAATATGTTTTAAAGTAAAGGTAATTGAAATTAAATGTTCATTAATTTTCAAATTCTAATTAGATTTTTTCTTTGTACTTCTTAAGGTTAAAGTATGTAGAAGAAGAATTGGCCAAAAAGAAAGGTCACCACAAGGAAGAAATCACTGACAAGTAAGTGTATTGTTATCTAGTGTACATTGTATGTCAGTGAGAAGGGACTATTGTTATCTGGTGTACATTGTATGTCAGTGAGAAGGGAGTATTGTTATCTGGTGTACATTGTATGTCAGTGAGAAGGGACTGTATTGTTATCTGGTGTACATTGTATGTCAGTGAGAAGGGACTATTGTTATCTGGTATACATGGTATGTCAGTGAGAAGGGACTATTGTTATCTGGTGTACATTGTATGTCAGTGAGAAGGGACTATTGTTATCTGGTGTACATTGTATGTCAGTGAGAAGGGAGTATTATTATCTGGTGTACATTGTATGTCAGTGAGAAGGGACTGTATTGTTATCTGGTGTACATTGTATGTCAGTGAGAAGGGACTATTGTTATCTGGTGTACATTGTATGTCAGTGAGAAGGGACTATTGTTATCTGGTGTATATTGTATGTCAGTGAGAAGGGACTATCGTTATCTGGTATACATTGTATGTCAGTGAGAAGGGACTATTGTTATCTGGTGTACATTGTATGTCAGTGACAAGGGACTATTGTTATCTGGTATACATTGTACGTCAGTGAGAAGGGACTATTGTTATCTGGTGTACATTGTATGTCAGTGAGAAGGGACTATTGTTATCTGGTATACATTGTATGTCAGTGAGAAGGGAGTATTATTATCTGGTGTACATTGTATGTCAGTGAGAAGGGACTATTGTTATCTGGTGTACATTGTATGTCAGTGAGAAGGGACTATTGTTATCTGGTGTACATTGTATGTCAGTGAGAAGGGACTGTTGTTATCTGGTGTACATTGTATGTCAGTGAGAAGGGACTATTGTTATCTGGTGTATATTGTATGTCAGTGAGAAGGGACTATTGTTATCAGGTATACATTGTACGTCAGTGAGAAGGGACTATTGTTATCTGGTGTACATTGTATGTCAGTGAGAAGGGACTATTGTTATCTGGTGTACATTGTATGTCAGTGAGAAGGGACTGTATTGTTATCTGGTGTACATTGTATGTCAGTGAGAAGGGACTATTGTTATCTGGTGTATATTGTATGTCAGTGAGAAGGGACTATTGTTATCAGGTATACATTGTACGTCAGTGAGAAGGGACTATTGTTATCTGGTGTACATTGTATGTCAGTGAGAAGGGACTATTGTTATCTGGTGTACATTGTATGTCAGTGAGAAGAGACTACTGTTATCTGGTGTACATTGTATGTCAGTGAGAAGAGACTACTGTTATCTGGTGTACATTGTATGTCAGTGAGAAGGGACTGTATTGTTATCTGGTATACATTGTACGTCAGTGAGAAGGGACTATTGTTATCTGGTGTACATTGTATGTCAGTGAGAAGGGAGTATTGTTATCTGGTGTACATTGTATGTCAGTGAGAAGGGACTGTATTGTTATCTGGTGTACATTGTATGTCAGTGAGAAGGGACTATTGTTATCTGGTATACATTGTATGTCAGTGAGAAGGGACTATTGTTATCTGGTGTACATTGTATGTCAGTGAGAAGGGACTATTGTTATCTGGTGTACATTGTATGTCAGTGAGAAGGGAGTATTATTATCTGGTGTACATTGTATGTCAGTGAGAAGGGACTGTATTGTTATCTGGTGTACATTGTATGTCAGTGAGAAGGGACTATTGTTATCTGGTGTACATTGTATGTCAGTGAGAAGGGACTATTGTTATCTGGTGTATATTGTATGTCAGTGAGAAGGGACTATCGTTATCTGGTATACATTGTATGTCAGTGAGAAGGGACTATTGTTATCTGGTGTACATTGTATGTCAGTGACAAGGGACTATTGTTATCTGGTATACATTGTACGTCAGTGAGAAGGGACTATTGTTATCTGGTGTACATTGTATGTCAGTGAGAAGGGACTATTGTTATCTGGTATACATTGTATGTCAGTGAGAAGGGAGTATTATTATCTGGTGTACATTGTATGTCAGTGAGAAGGGACTATTGCTATCTGGTGTACATTGTATGTCAGTGAGAAGGGACTATTGTTATCTGGTGTACATTGTATGTCAGTGAGAAGGGACTGTTGTTATCTGGTGTACATTGTATGTCAGTGAGAAGGGACTATTGTTATCTGGTGTATATTGTATGTCAGTGAGAAGGGACTATTGTTATCAGGTATACATTGTACGTCAGTGAGAAGGGACTATTGTTATCTGGTGTACATTGTATGTCAGTGAGAAGGGACTATTGTTATCTGGTGTACATTGTATGTCAGTGAGAAGGGACTGTATTGTTATCTGGTGTACATTGTATGTCAGTGAGAAGGGACTATTGTTATCTGGTGTATATTGTATGTCAGTGAGAAGGGACTATTGTTATCAGGTATACATTGTACGTCAGTGAGAAGGGACTATTGTTATCTGGTGTACATTGTATGTCAGTGAGAAGGGACTATTGTTATCTGGTGTACATTGTATGTCAGTGAGAAGAGACTACTGTTATCTGGTGTACATTGTATGTCAGTGAGAAGAGACTACTGTTATCTGGTGTACATTGTATGTCAGTGAGAAGGGACTGTATTGTTATCTGGTATACATTGTACGTCAGTGAGAAGGGACTATTGTTATCTGGTGTACATTGTATGTCAGTGAGAAGGGAGTATTGTTATCTGGTGTACATTGTATGTCAGTGAGAAGGGACTGTATTGTTATCTGGTGTACATTGTATGTCAGTGAGAAGGGACTATTGTTATCTGGTATACATTGTATGTCAGTGAGAAGGGACTATTGTTATCTGGTGTACATTGTATGTCAGTGAGAAGGGACTATTGTTATCTGGTGTACATTGTATGTCAGTGAGAAGGGAGTATTATTATCTGGTGTACATTGTATGTCAGTGAGAAGGGACTGTATTGTTATCTGGTGTACATTGTATGTCAGTGAGAAGGGACTATTGTTATCTGGTGTACATTGTATGTCAGTGAGAAGGGACTATTGTTATCTGGTGTATATTGTATGTCAGTGAGAAGGGACTATCGTTATCTGGTATACATTGTATGTCAGTGAGAAGGGACTATTGTTATCTGGTGTACATTGTATGTCAGTGACAAGGGACTATTGTTATCTGGTATACATTGTACGTCAGTGAGAAGGGACTATTGTTATCTGGTGTACATTGTATGTCAGTGAGAAGGGACTATTGTTATCTGGTATACATTGTATGTCAGTGAGAAGGGAGTATTATTATCTGGTGTACATTGTATGTCAGTGAGAAGGGACTATTGTTATCTGGTGTACATTGTATGTCAGTGAGAAGGGACTATTGTTATCTGGTGTACATTGTATGTCAGTGAGAAGGGACTGTTGTTATCTGGTGTACATTGTATGTCAGTGAGAAGGGACTATTGTTATCTGGTGTATATTGTATGTCAGTGAGAAGGGACTATTGTTATCAGGTATACATTGTACGTCAGTGAGAAGGGACTATTGTTATCTGGTGTACATTGTATGTCAGTGAGAAGGGACTATTGTTATCTGGTGTACATTGTATGTCAGTGAGAAGGGACTGTATTGTTATCTGGTGTACATTGTATGTCAGTGAGAAGGGACTATTGTTATCTGGTGTATATTGTATGTCAGTGAGAAGGGACTATTGTTATCAGGTATACATTGTACGTCAGTGAGAAGGGACTATTGTTATCTGGTGTACATTGTATGTCAGTGAGAAGGGACTATTGTTATCTGGTGTACATTGTATGTCAGTGAGAAGAGACTACTGTTATCTGGTGTACATTGTATGTCAGTGAGAAGAGACTACTGTTATCTGGTGTACATTGTATGTCAGTGAGAAGGGACTGTATTGTTATCTGGTATACATTGTACGTCAGTGAGAAGGGACTATTGTTATCTGGTGTACATTGTATGTCAGTGAGAAGGGACTGTATTGTTATCTGGTGTACATTGTATGTCAGTGAGAAGGGACTGTATTGTTATCTGGTGTACATTGTATGTCAGTGAGAAGGGACTGTATTGTTATCTGGTATACATTGTATGTCAGTGAGAAGGGACTGTATTGTTATCTGGTGTACATTGTATGTCAGTGAGAAGGGACTGTATTGTTATCTGGTGTACATTGTATGTCAGTGAGAAGGGACTGTATTGTTATCTGGTGTACATTGTATGTCAGTGAGAAGGGACTGTATTGTTATCTGGTATACATTGTATGTCAGTGAGAAGAGACTACTGTTATCTGGTGTACATTGTATGTCAGTGAGAAGGGACTGTATTGTTATCTGGTATACATTGTACGTCAGTGAGAAGGGACTATTGTTATCTGGTGTACATTGTATGTCAGTGAGAAGGGACTATTGTTATCTGGTGTACATTGTATGTCAGTGAGAAGGGACTGTATTGTTATCTGGTGTACATTGTATGTCAGTGAGAAGGGACTGTATTGTTATCTGGTGTACATTGTATGTCAGTGAGAAGGGACTGTATTGTTATCTGGTGTACATTATATGTCAGTGAGAAGGGACTGTATTGTTATCTGGTGTACATTATATGTCAGTGAGAAGGGACTGTATTGTTATCTGGTGTACATTGTATGTCAGTGAGAAGGGACTATTGTTATCTGGTGTACATTGTATGTCAGTGAGAAGGGACTGTATTGTTATCTGGTGTACATTGTATGTCAGTGAGAAGGGACTATTGTTATCTGGTGTACATTGTATGTCATTGAGAAGGGACTGTATTGTTATCTGGTATACATTGTATGTCAGTGAGAAGGGACTGTTGTTATCTGGTGTACATTGTATGTCAGTGAGAAGAGACTACTGTTATCTGGTGTACATTGTATGTCAGTGAGAAGAGACTACTGTTATCTGGTGTACATTGTATGTCAGTGAGAAGAGACTACTGTTATCTGGTGTACATTGTATGTCAGTGAGAAGGGACTGTATTGTTATCTGGTGTACATTGTATGTCAGTGAGAAGGGACTGTATTGTTATCTGGTATACATTGTACGTCAGTGAGAAGGGACTATTGTTATCTGGTGTACATTGTATGTCAGTGAGAAGGGACTATTGTTATCTGGTGTACATTGTATGTCAGTGAGAAGGGACTGTATTGTTATCTGGTGTACATTGTATGTCAGTGAGAAGGGACTGTATTGTTATCTGGTGTACATTGTATGTCAGTGAGAAGGGACTGTATTGTTATCTGGTGTACATTGTATGTCAGTGAGAAGGGACTGTATTGTTATCTGGTATACATTGTATGTCAGTGAGAAGAGACTACTGTTATCTGGTGTACATTGTATGTCAGTGAGAAGGGACTGTATTGTTATCTGGTATACATTGTACGTCAGTGAGAAGGGACTATTGTTATCTGGTGTACATTGTATGTCAGTGAGAAGGGACTATTGTTATCTGGTGTACATTGTATGTCAGTGAGAAGGGACTGTATTGTTATCTGGTGTACATTGTATGTCAGTGAGAAGGGACTGTATTGTTATCTGGTGTACATTGTATGTCAGTGAGAAGGGACTGTATTGTTATCTGGTGTACATTATATGTCAGTGAGAAGGGACTGTATTGTTATCTGGTGTACATTATATGTCAGTGAGAAGGGACTGTATTGTTATCTGGTGTACATTGTATGTCAGTGAGAAGGGACTATTGTTATCTGGTGTACATTGTATGTCAGTGAGAAGGGACTGTATTGTTATCTGGTGTACATTGTATGTCAGTGAGAAGGGACTATTGTTATCTGGTGTACATTGTATGTCAGTGAGAAGGGACTGTATTGTTATCTGGTGTACATTATATGTCAGCGAGAAGGGACTGTATTGTTATCTGGTGTACATTGTATGTCAGTGAGAAGGGAGTGTATTGTTATCTGGTGTACATTGTATGTCAGTGAGAAGGGACTATTGTTATCTGGTGTACATTGTATGTCAGTGAGAAGGGACTATTGTTATCTGGTGTACATTGTATGTCAGTGAGAAGGGACTGTATTGTTATCTGGTGTACATTGTATGTCAGTGAGAAGGGACTGTATTGTTATCTGTTGTACATTGTATGTCAATGAGAAGGGACTATTGTTATCTGGTATACATTGTATGTCAATGAGAAGGGACTATTGTTATCTGGTATACATTGTATGTCAGTGAGAAGGGACAATTGTTATCTGGTGTATATTGTATGTCAGTGAGAAGGGACTGTATTGTTATCTGGTGTACATTGTATGTCAGTGAGAAGGGACTATTGTTATCTGGTGTATATTGTATGTCAGTGAGAGGGACTATTGTTATCTGGTGTACATTTTATGTCAGTGAGAAGGGACTATTGTTATCTGGTGTACATTGTATGTCAGTGAGAGGGACTATTGTTATCTGGTGTACATTGTATGTCAGTGAGAAGGGAATATTGTTATCTGGTATACATTGTATGTCAATGAGAAGGGACTATTGTTATCTGGTGAACATTGTATGTCAGTGAGAAGGGAGTGTATTGTTATCTGGTATACATTGTATGTCAGTGAGAAGGGACTATTGTTATCTGGTATACATTGTATGTCAGTGAGAAGGGACTATTGTTATCTGGTGTACATTGTATGTCAGTGAGAGGGACTATTGTTATCTGGTGTACATTTTATGTCAGTGAGAAGGGACTATTGTTATCTGGTGTACATTGTATGTCAGTGAGAGGGACTATTGTTATCTGGTGTACATTGTATGTCAGTGAGAAGGGACTATTGTTATCTGTTGTACATTATATGTCAGTGAGAAGGGACTATTGTTATCTGGTGAACATTGTATGTCAGTGAGAAGGGAGTGTATTGTTATCTGGTATACATTGTATGTCAGTGAGAAGGGACTATTGTTATCTGGTATACATTGTATGTCAGTGAGAAGGTACTGTTGTTATCTTGTGTACATTGTATGTCAGTGAGAAGGGACTATTGTTATATGGTGTACATTGTATGTCAGTGAGAAGGGACTTGTTATCTGGTGTACATTGTATGTCAGTGAGAAGGGAGTATTATTATCTGGTGTACATTGTATGTCAGTGAGAAGGGACTATTGTTATCTGGTATACATTGTATGTCAGTGAGAAGGGACTATTGTTATCTGGTATACATTGTTTGTCAGTGAGAAGGGACTATTGTTATCTGGTATACATTGTATGTCAATGAGAAGGGACTATTGTTATCTGGTGTACATTGTATGTCAGTGAGAAGGGACTATTGTTATCTGGTGTACATTGTATGTCAGTGAGAAGGGACTGTTGTTATCTGGTGTACATTGTATGTCAGTGAGAAGGGACTGTATTGTTGTCTGGTATACATTGTATGTCAGTGAGAAGGGACTATTGTTATCTGGTGTACATTGTATGTCAGTGAGAAGGGACTATTGTTATCTGGTGTACATTGTATGTCAGTGAGAAGGGACTATTGTTATCTGGTGTACATTGTATGTCAGTGAGAAGGGACTGTATTGCTATCTGGTGTACATTGTATGTCAGTGAGAAGGGACTATTGTTATCTGGTGTACATTGTATGTCAGTGAGAAGGGACTATTGTTATCTGGTGTACATTGTATGTCAGTGAGAAGGGACTATTGTTATCTGGTGTACATTGTATGTCAGTGAGAAGGGACTGTATTGTTATCTGGTGTACATTATATGTCAGTGAGAAGGGACTATTGTTATCTGGTGTACATTGTATGTCAGTGAGAAGGGACTATTGTTATCTGGTGTACATTGCATGTCAGTGAGAAGGGACTGTATTGTTATCTGGTGTACATTGTATGTCAGTGAGAAGGGACTATTGTTATCTGGTATACATTGTATGTCAGTGAGAAGGGACTATTGTTATCTGGTGTACATTGTATGTCAGTGAGAAGGGACTATTGTTATCTGGTGTACATTGTATGTCAGTGAGAAGGGACTGTATTGTTATCTGGTGTACATTATATGTCAGTGAGAAGGGACTATTGTTATCTGGTGTAGATTGTATGTCAGTGAGAAGGGACTATTGTTATCTGGTGTACATTGTATGTCAGTGAGAAGGGACTGTATTGTTATCTGGTGTACATTGTATGTCAGTGAGAAGGGACTATTGTTATCTGGTGTACATTGTATGTCAGTGAGAAGGGACTATTGTTATCTGGTGTACATTGTATGTCAGTGAGAAGGGACTATTGTTATCTGGTGTACAATGTATGTCAGTGAGAAGGGACTGTATTGTTATCTGGTGTACATTGTATGTCAGTGAGAAGGGACTATTGTTATCTGGTGTACATTGTATGTCAGTGAGAAGGGACTATTGTTATCTGGTGTACATTGTATGTCAGTGAGAAGGGACTATTGTTATCTGGTGTACATTGTATGTCAGTGAGAAGGGACTGTATTGTTATCTGGTGTACATTATATGTCAGTGAGAAGGGACTATTGTTATCTGGTGTACATTGTATGTCAGTGAGAAGGGACTATTGTTATCTGGTGTACATTGTATGTCAGTGAGAAGGGACTGTATTGTTATCTGGTGTACATTGTATGTCAGTGAGAAGGGACTATTGTTATCTGGTATACATTGTATGTCAGTGAGAAGGGACTATTGTTATCTGGTGTACATTGTATGTCAGTGAGAAGGGACTATTGTTATCTGGTGTACATTGTATGTCAGTGAGAAGGGACTGTATTGTTATCTGGTGTACATTATATGTCAGTGAGAAGGGACTATTGTTATCTGGTGTACATTGTATGTCAGTGAGAAGGGACTATTGTTATCTGGTGTACATTGTATGTCAGTGAGAAGGGACTGTATTGTTATCTGGTGTACATTGTATGTCAGTGAGAAGGGACTATTGTTATCTGGTGTACATTGTATGTCAGTGAGAAGGGACTATTGTTATTTGGTGTACATTGTATGTCAGTGAGAAGGGAGTATTATTATCTGGTGTACATTGTATGTCAGTGAGAAGGGACTATTGTTATCTGGTGAACATTGTATGTCAGTGAGAAGGGAGTGTATTGTTATCTGGTATACATTGTATGTCAGTGAGAAGGGACTATTGTTATCTGGTGTACATTGTATGTCAGTGAGAAGGGACTATTGTTATCTGGTGTACATTGTATGTCAGTGAGAAGGGACTGTATTGTTATCTGGTGTACATTATATGTCAGTGAGAAGGGACTATTGTTATCTGGTGTACATTGTATGTCAGTGAGAAGGGACTATTGTTATCTGGTGTACATTGTATGTCAGTGAGAAGGGACTATTGTTATCTGGTGTACATTGTATGTCAGTGAGAAGGGACTATTGTTATCTGGTGTACATTGTACGTCAGTGAGAAGGGACTATTGTTATTTGGTGTACATTGTATGTCAGTGAGAAAGGACTGTATTGTTATTTGGTGTACATTTGTGGTTACTGGTATGTGATTAACACCTGACTGAACCTTTTGTTATATTTTACATTGAGGAATGTCACAATGTATCTTAACTGCTACCAACAAATGTAATTATATATGCAATAATAAGGATGATTACTCTAAAGATTGTGCATATTGATTTGTGTAATTATAATGATATATCTATATATATATGTATCATCTTTAGGTAAAGATTGACTACGTAAGTGTTATTGCTTGCATTTCTTGAATGTTTTAAATGTTCAATCAATTTTAACAATATCATTAAGTGTATTAAATATACCTTGTACTGTAATAAGTTCCTTATTAGGGAACACTCATGATAGAAAGATGTGAATGTAATATAAAGACTAAGGACAATTTTTTAAATAATTCCTTGAAATAATATTCAATTTTTATTTAGAAGATATTGATATAAGTTTAGAGGTAATAAATCAAATGCTTTTATGGTTTTGATGAAATTTCTGGATATTTTTTAGGTCCAAAAAGGAAGAAAATAAACTTTTTGCTCTGCCAGAAAATTTGAAAGTGGAATCCAGTCGTAAAAAGACAGAAGACATGTTGTCCAATCAGATGTTGTCTGGTATACCAGAGGTGGACTTGGGTATTGAGTAAGTACTGATGAATGTACATTAAGCACTGTGGTGTTTATCGTTGATTAGTCCCCTACCAGTAAAACTGGGGGGACTATATATAGCTTCCTCCTGTTCACCCATCCGTCTGTCAGTTCGTCCATTTATTTTTCTGCACTTTTCTCATCCATACTTCAAGGTATGTTGGTATGTCACTTCACTATGACTTTTTGGGGTCAATGTTACTGCTGCTGTTTTTAGCGAGGGCCAGTAGGGATGTCTATTGCTTTAGCAATACTCTCAGAATGCTTGTTCATCAAAAATTTTAATCAAACTTCAAACACACAATGAACACCCTTTTACAGGAACAGTAATGTTTTCAGTGTTTTCATTGATGTAACAGATGTTGATAAGATATCAGTCCGAAACTCCTGTCAAAGTTTGAGTTTATTATGTCAATAGTTGATTCTAAGTTACTCTAACAATTGAAATTAAAACAAAAAGACAGAACCAGTTGTCTACAGGAAAATATTTCTACTGTACATTTATAAGTGTGATGTACATGTACACTGTATTACAATTTTATAATTAAAAGACATAAATACAGAAATATAGCTGTATACGTATTACAGGACTACAGAAATATAGCTGTATACGTATTACAGGACTACAGAAATATAGCTGTATACATATTACAGGACTTCAGAAATTTAGCTGTATACATATTACAGGACTACAGAAATATAGCTGTATACATATTACAGGACTACAGAAATATATCTGTATACATATTACAGGGCTACAGAAATATAGCTGTATACATATTACAGGACTACAGAAATATAGCTGTATACATATTACAGGACTACAGAAATATATCTGTATACATATTACAGGGCTACAGAAATATAGCTGTATACATATTACAGGACTACAGAAATATAGCTGTATACATATTACAGGACTACAGAAATATAGCTGTATACATATTACAGGAGTACAGAAATATAGCTGTATACATATTACAGGGCTACAGAAATATAGCTGTATACATATTACAGGACTACAGAAATATAGCTGTATACATATTACAGGACTACAGAAATATAGTTGTATACATATTACAGGACTACAGAAATATAGTTGTATACATATTACAGGGCTACAGAAATATAGTTGTATACATATTACAGGGCTACAGAAATATAGCTGTATACATATTACAGGGCTACAGAAATATAGTTGTATACATATTACAGGGCTAAGATCAGTAACATTGAGGCGACAGAGGAGGCTAAGCAAAGATTGCTGACTGAACGCATGAGGAAGAGAGAAAAGGAGATATCCGACTTCGTCCCTACAAACATGGCTGCTAACTTCGTCCAACATAACAGATGTATGTATCAGTAATTGATATATGATGATTTAATTAAAGTGTAGAAAATGTTGTAGGTCAAACAGAATATTTAGTGAACGTTTGTGTTTATAAAGTTTTGGAATAGTCTAAAATATCTTTTAGCGTCAAAATGGATTCATGATTTGAACTCTGATTTCTTTCTTTCTGGGAAATAAGTGTGATCTCATCAATATGAATATATTGGTGAACCATGTTATAGGTTTATTATATCATAATTTGTCTAAAATAAAAATATCAATGAAAATTTAAGTTGTTGCACATATTTTAGCATATTTAGGGAAAAATATTTTAAAATGCCTATTTTGATGGTTGATAAACAGAAATGAAGATAATTTTTGTTCAAGGTCACCTCTGGAGACCTCGCAGGAGAATTGATCAACCTTCATTGTCATATTCTAAGACATGCGAGTTGTTACAGATAAAGAGTTGATGACATTATAACAATAGGCCATACACATATTGATGATGTCACACTAACAGGATGTATCAGAAATTGATGTTGTTATTACAACAATCATGAACCAACAGATCCGAGAAATAATAGATATAAATTGTTAACCTGTTTCCTATATACTATCTGATTGTAATCTAATAATTATTTACAATTACTGGATGTGATATCTGTGTATATTCTTTAGTCAAGATAGAAGACACAAAACCACTCCTTAAAAAAGAAGAGGCACCCCGCCCAGAACCTGTCAGAGTTGGAGACGCGGAGAGGTTACAGACACCAGCAGGTTTGTTATGTAACATATAGTTTATACTTCTGACTTCATTTATTATGTTTTATTTTATCACACTTCTGACACCATTTGTTTCATTTTAGTCATCCATTTCAGACGCCATTTGTTGCTTTCTCTAAATCTATCCATTTGTAATCCTCTCATCATTTTAAAATTAGCAATGCCTCAGAGTCTGAAATCACTAACTCCATAAAGCTCAACAGCACCTATCATCTCTAAGCACTACAGCAGTACCTCAAAATAAAATCTCTGTTCCATTATAGTAATTCCCATTTTATAGGCTCCTAAAATGAATCATTATTGAGTAATTGACCACTTAAGTATATGTTCCAGATAAAAATAGGGAATGTCATACTTCTCTAACCTTACAATGGCCTTCCCTCAGGCTCCTTTGATTCTCTGACTGACTCTTTACTGTTCTGAACTCACTGACCTGGACAAACAAAGGAAAGCTACTTCCTTCCCTGGTATAAATAAAAAAATCTCCATGACTTATCACAGTCCTATTGGGCCTTGTTCACTTTCTCTAGTCATTCCTGCATTATTGCAGGCTGCATAAGTTCTGCACCTTTACATATGCGGTAAGTCTGAGTGTGGAACTCTTTGGGAAGAATGTGCATATTTTTGGCAGGGACCATATAGCCTTAAAATAGAATATACTACCTGGTATGTCGATAAAAGAGAAGTATTGACATTGTATTTTATATGGTGGGATAATCTCCACTTTCATTAATTAATTCTGTTGATGTCTTCAGGTGCTGATGGAAAATCAAAAACAGATGAAAAAGCCACAGATGATTTTTACTTTGAAAAGTTCAAGAAACAGATGAGGAGATATTGAGCAAATTTTACTGTACATCGTCTATACTGACAAGATGTCACTAAACTCTGGAAGATTCCATCAGAACAAGGTTACCTGTACAACAATGATCGAGTTGTTTACAGTGTACAACAACCTGTGTGACATTCACTGTTAAGAATAGAAAATTTAAATGGGCATTGTCGCCTGGTCTGCTTCCTGATTCTGGACACCCTACCATTGCCAGTGTCCATATTGTTAAACAACTAGTTTCATACCTAGAGCTGACACTAGAACGCATTAAGATGTGCCAGATTTCACAGATTTGGGTTTTGAATGGTGCTAAAATAAAATCAGTGACATATGTTAGGAGGTATATATGGAGTGGATGCATGGTACAGTGGTAATGCACCTGCCTTTCATCTAAATGGCCAGGGTTTGATGTTTGATTCCCTGATCAGATGTGAAATGGTATCGGGTCACCTGCCCGACCGTGGGTTTTCCCCGGGTACTCTGGTTTCCTTCCATCCAGGCCAACAAGCATGATTAATATAAGTTGATAAAATCTGTTTACGAATTATCATAAAATAAATAATTTTTACATTTTGAACAAAAAAAATCAAAGCAACAGGTATATGGAGAACTTGTTTAAAATGTACGTAAGGCTAAAGAATCCTTATGACACTTTGTAGAATGTTCATGTACACAAACTAGTTAGGAGGAGCTAAAGTGATACAGTGGCTACTATAAATGACCTGTCCATTGTGTTCCATACAAACTTAAGTACTATATTCTACATGTTAGTTTTCACAGAAAATTTGATTAAATACAATGAACATATACACAAGTTTCAACATCAGGATAAATGACATTTGTACAGGTCCCGCCCCTCTGACTCTAATGGTTCAGAACATATATAGCTAGTGGATACAAGATTAAGCCCCTTGGGAATCTCACTTTGGGTAAAGCATGTCATTAATTAGCGATGTAACGATTCACCGATGTATTGGATTGCAGAGTGGTGTATTGATTCATCGTCTATCCTTGATTTGTATCGCAATACTTGAATATTTGTAGTTATCTCCCTTGACCAATGTCAGCTTACATTTTGAAGTAAACAACATGGCCGACAAGGCCGTTCCAGTGGCTTATAAAGCTGCCTGTTGGAGTTCTCCCAAATTCAAATTAGCTAAATTCAAGAAAGTTTTGTGGGAAATGAACAAAATGTTTGTTTTTTGTAACAAATGTAGACAAAGACTCAAATATTCAGGAAATACCACAAACACAAACATGACTTCTGTGCCATGCAATACCAGATATCTGATAGGTCGTCAGCTTCTAATATATAGTGAAACGTATCATATCGAGATCCCTGTATTGCAATACGAATCGTATCGCTACCCACCTTGCGATACATAGCACTATCAATAATACTAGTTCAGAGTCATGAGTCAAAGGTGAAAGTCACTTTGAATATTAGTTCTCAATAAAATCCATGTCGGGTAGAATAACTGAATTTCTGCTTGCCTCTCCCAATAGGGACTTGCTCATCTGGGTGCTACACCATACATTGATACCCAACATGAATCACTTGTTATAGGAATGCTTATACTTTTTTTTTTTTTTTTTTGTGAATCCCATCAGGCATTTTGGAAAGTATCTATAGGCTATTAAAGGAAATATTGTTGGACAAATTCATTGTTATTTCTACATAATTTTCCAACAGAGTTCTGGTGGGCTGCATGTACAAGGAAGGAAAAAAAGGAAAGAGGGACGAAATGAATGAATGGAATGGAATGAATGAGTGGAATGGATGAATGAATGGGTTAGAGTTTATGAATAGCAAGGTTAAATGAGTGCATAATGTTGAATTGAAAGATTTATGTTAAGTATGTGATGTTGAGATGTTCAGTATGGTATAAATGTTAATAAAACTTTTATTATTTTGTGGTATGTAACAAAAGAATGCAGGAAACAAAAAAAGCTTTGTTGTTTTCATTAAAATATAATTTTGTGTTATTAAGATGAACATAGAACATCTACATATATCTGTTTATGACTTTCCCTTATACAAATTTAAATACATCCCATTTGCTACAGTATTAGTATACAAAAATAATGAATTGTTTAAGTCATGTCACCAAAATAAATCTACTAGTACATTCAATATAAAAATGCATTGTTGGAACAAAAACATTATAACATACATGTTTCTTGTTGGAGTCAATAATCTCTGACACAATCCCAAGAATCCTTGATTTAATTTGATTTAAACATCCCACACCGAAATAAAGTACAAAAAAAGTATGGGAAAAAAGTACTAAAAAAGCATAGAAAAAGTATGCTTTTTTTGACTCAATTTGGAACCGATATTCCAACACGGTTCCAAATTGAGTCAAAAAAAGTACTAAAGTACAAAAAAAGTCTAACAAAAGTATACCTTTAGTACATTTTATTGTTTTCATAAAGTACAGAAAAAGCACAAATATAGTAGGGAAAAAGTACATTAAAAGTACAATAATAGTATAAAGTGCACAGGGCCAAATTGATGGTGTACTTTTTTTGTGCTTTTATACTTTTTTAGTACTTTTACAGGTAAGTCCATAAAGTACAAAAAAAGTACAAAAGTACAAAAAAAGTATGAAAATGGTACAGAAAAAGCAGGAAATTAGTACTGAAAAAGTAGGAAAAAAGTACCAATAAGGTAGGAAATTAGTACTGAAAAAGTAGTGGAAAAGTAGGAAAAAAGTACTAGAAAAGTAGGAAAATAGTACTAAAAAAGTACGAAATTTGTACTGAAAAAGTATCAAAAAAGTAGGAAAATGGTATTGAAAAGAAGGAAATTAGGACTGAAAAAGTAGGAAAAAAGTACCAATAAGGTAGGAAATTAGTACTGAAAAAGTAGTGGAAAAGTAGGAAAAAAGTACTAGAAAAGTAGGAAAATAGTACTAAAAAAGTAGGAAATTTGTACTGAAAAAGTATAAAAAAAGTACTGAAAAAGTATGAAAAAATTACCAAAAAAAGGGACTTAATTTAATGGTGTAGGAAATTAGTTCTGAAAATATAGGAGATAAGCTTAAATGAGAATACTGCATGCTTAAACAATACATACATCAGTCCCATTCCTAAGAGAAATGCACAATTGTATCAAGTGAAAACAAACATTGAAATACAAGATTAGTTATCCAATCACAATTCCACTGAGTATAATTTCATGCCATAGCAAAGTCTTGATCTAATAAGCTCGAAATTTGTTTAAGGGTGAGGTTAAGGATTTACAGATGGACATCTATGTATAAGGGCAATAACTTTTGATAAATTATTCTAATATTTTTTTCAAGCAGGAAAACACAATTTTATATAATGTGTATGTAGGAGATCCAGACAAAAAAAATATACTATTCTAAATAAAAAGGGCAATAACATTTGTAAAAATTGTCGAATCATAATTCCTCTTGAGGAAACACAACAAAAAAATGTAAATAAAAAACAATGCATAAATGCATACTGAATACAATGAAGTATGGTATATGCACAATGTTGCTTGCTTAAACTGGTCAAATCCAAGTAAGTGTGAATTCGAAAAATAAAATGTCTGATTCTCTTCATTCCTTTTTTGCTTTATGCGAATCATTGCCCTCAATTCGGACCACAATGCAATATCTTCAAGCTTTCCGTCACTTCAGAATGTACTGCATAATCTGTTGGAAGAAAGAGAAAATTTTAAAATATTTTTTATATCAAAACTTAATTGTGAAGATTTGTTCAATATAAAAATGTAGATAATTTTCCTTATATATGCACCTGATCACTTTACTGTCATTTATTACATGCATGTCTGCTTGGAAGTCTTTTTATCAAGAAAAGCTAGCCACAGGTATACAAGTTTAAAGCTACAACATAAAACTTTTAATTATAAGGATAAGTACTTTAATAAAAATCAAGCTACTCCAGAATTCTCTGACAGTTTGTTTCATCTTAAATTATGCAACTAACTATCAAAATACTCCAAAACACAGATTTTTTTTATTCAATCATTTCTTGAGATCATTTTTTTGTGAATTGATCATGATCATGACATACAACAAATTTTCAATGGATTTTATTGACTTCGTTTTTTAATGTATTTTCTTCAAATTCCATATACTATAGTAGACAATTATTAGCTCATTTACCGATATTTTTACATATATTCCCTAAAATAGATAGAGTGTCTATACACATGTTGCCCGAAATGTGACGTTACTTTCGTTCTTATATTCTAACTTAAAAATGTCATTGCTATTTTTTTTGAAATTTTATGCAATATCTCTTGAAATCAACTACAAAAAATTCTGTAAATATTATCAGATGAATAAGCAAATAATTCTTTACATGTAAGTGAAATTTCAATAAATTCCATTGAAAAACGAAGTCATAAAAATTAATTGGAAATTTGTCAAAATGCATGAAATATGTAGTAAAGATATTACGAATTTACCGTTATTACGTGACAGAAATAAATATGCAATATAACTACGTCGAAGTTCGTCAATAAAGAAATAAAATTCTTCTTGTTCTCAATATTTGGGTGCTTTCAATCAGGATGCTTATAAAATCCCAGGCGTATGGTAGCATAAATCTGTAAATTGAATACTTACGATTGAAACACACGTGGATCTCTAGCAGTTCTTTGTTAATTAAACTCGGGCCGTGTAAACTGTAATCGGTGATGAATTCATTATGAAAACCCTGAAACACGAAGTAATCAAGTATTAATATTAACATGTGTAGGCCCCTATTCACCTATATAATGTGAAACGATGTAGGAACGTGCAGAAGACGAAATAGATTTAAATAATAAAATTGTAAACTTACCTGGTCGCGATATCTGTGATATTTTCGGGTGAAAATGAGCATTTGTCGCCAAATACAACAAGAAAGCTGATATTCTTTGGCCACTTACTGACAGATAGTCGATCTTCTTCAGTTAGGCAAGAAAATGAATTTCGTTTTTAGGCTATTCTATATCAAAATCGTGTTTGTTTATGTTTCTTCCGTAGATAAACATCCGGTGAAATTCAAACATGGCTATCAGACTTCCCGCTAAAATCTCGCTGTTTGTTGCATCATGGGATAAAAAAAAAGTTTTGTCGGAGATCTACTGTATCGATTTCATTCTTTTATTACTTGTTTTTTTATATTCTACTTCCTTAACCTCTATTGTTTCATACTTTTGGTATTACTACTTCAGCATTTAAAGCTTGCACATTGCACAAAATGATCGCACGAAGCGAACTCGTCAAATCTCGGTAGATTCCGTAAACCGAAGTAAAAAAAACGAGATCACGGCCCCGAGGTCATAGGTGAACCGACCGATGGTAATCTGACACAGGTATAAGCCTCGTCAGTACCTGTTATGTAATCCGGATGTTTTGTTTAAATGAGGGTAGGCACCTGTGATCTGATCGTAGTGAAAGGCAGTCAAGCTTGACAATATAAATTGTTATAATTAACGCCGCGGGCATAAGACTTAGTCTAAGAGGGGCAATATGTGTACAGGTGAGACGGGAGGTACACAGGTAACTCCAATAAACAATAAAGCTAGGTATGATTTGCCATTACAGTCGACTGTCGCTTATATTAATTAACACCACGGGTGAAATTAACTTTCGGTACGACGTTAAGCATATATCCTGATCGCTTTGTTAGCTTAACACACAGGTTTCAAGATTTAGTTTAAAACAGTTGAAATATTTTTGATCGATCTTGGTGTAGCAGTTATTCAAGCCGTCTACTATATCAATTAAAATATTTATGATAGATCTTGGTATTGATCTTGATTTTTGTATACAATAGAGTATTTTATTTGTACACACAACACTCCTACGAGATCATTCTACAACAGATTAGAGTACAGCTACATTGTGTCGTTGTCCGAATTATCGTACGATCTTGCTAAATAAATATCAGACAAATTAAAGTTTTCTTTTTGTGTTCACTTTCACCATTTCAATGAATGCGATGTAATTCTGATTTAAATACCGGAATATTGTTCCTTGACCATGCCTGTTTGTTGTCAGTCAAGCCATATCGAGATCGAGATCATCACAGCGCTTGACTTCAATATACGTTTTACAAAGAAGCGTCCGAGTGACTATATCAGTATTACACATGTTTATAAGAACACGACGTGATTTCGGGTGCAATTATCAGATGTAATCTTAAAACCACGTATATCCAGCAAGTATATGATATGCAGACAAAGAGCAGGTGATTGTAATTTCATTTGAATGAATTAAAAGCGTATTACAGGCACGGGCACATGTGTGTTCGTAGAGTGATCCCCGATCTGGTAGAGGTTAACGTTTGGATAAACGAAATGTTTTAAACTCCGTTAAAGAGTTTATAATTAAAGCCAAAATACTGTAACTTCAAAGAACGATCTGGAACAAAATTTTTATAGAGCTAAGTTTTGACGTTCGTCACATGAACGTATAGTAACATTCATCAATGTGAAGTTTATTACTTCTGAGATGCATATGGAAATACAAACGAAAAGTGACAAAGAAATCACCGTTAAAATGTGTGAACCTTACTAACAAAGTACATTGAAGTGAAATACTTATGATAATAATTGTTGAATTTTAATTATTTTTAGATAAATTTCTGTGGTACTGATCAAAGTATGAAAAGTATTTTTTAGAACATAAAAAAGACAAAAAAAAACCAAACAAACAAAAAACGAGATCAAAAACCAGGGACATATATAGACCCTGCAAAAACATTTAATATTACCAAATGATAATTTTCTGTATCTTATTTGATAGATATTTGTTGTGGTTAATCCTGGGTATTATTTTTTTAGTCTTAGATTTGTTATAAGTCGACTGAAAAAGTCAGATTTAATTTTGAAAATATTAATATGCTATAACCCCTCGCAATGTCTGAAAATATTCTAAGTCCATAATAAGTACAAAAAAAGCACAATGGCATTAGCTGAAAAATTCTAAGTCCCAAAAAAGTAGGAAAAAAGTACATCCATATTTTCACAATCTTTCAAAAAAATTCTAAGTCAGATTTTAGCACAAAAAAAGTACTCTGAAAAATTTCAGAGTCCAAATAAAGTACAGAAAAAGTACCCTGAAAAATCTCTAAGTCCAGAATAAGTACAAAAAAAGTACTCTGAAAAAATTCAGAGTCCAAATAAAGTACAGAAAAAGTACCCTGAAAAGTTTCTAAGTCCAGAAAAGTACAAAAAAAGTACTCTGAGAAATTTCAGAGTCCAAATTTAGTACAGAAAAAGTACTCTGAAAAATTTCTAAGTCCAGAAAAGTACAAAAAAAGTATACTTTTTTGGTACTTTTTCAAAAAAGTAGGAAAAAGTGTATACTTAAAGTAGCATAAAAGTATACTTTAGTGTGCTTTATTTCGGTATGGGATATTTTATTTGCATATATATACATGTATATACAAATGGGATCAGACACAAGTTTAAAACTTATAATCCGTCTTCTCCCATCAAACATATATGATTAAATATACCTATGACTGCATTCTTAAAAACACAATGACAATGAAACAAATTTTAAAAGTTACACTACCCGCATGTCTGTGTTAAATGTATGTTCATATGCAAAAGTATTATATATACATTACTTTGTATGATTAGAATGAAATTTAGTTAAATATATAACTTAGGGAGTTTAAAAAAGGAACATGTGTTCAGTCATAACATGTTATGACAGAAATAACCAATGTTTTAGCTACAGTTGAGTGAAGGCTAACCTTTACACCCTAGTGCACTCCAGTCAGGTGTGACCACAAATCCCCCTCTACAGGTTATGGACAGTGCCACTGGACACCTGTGTTAGTTACATACACTGTACATTGTATACAGACCTGTGTAAATTGACTGCCTTATATCTGTCATCCTGACTTTACCAGGTATATTAAAATGTTGATAAAATTTTATCTAATATTAATTCAAAATAAAATTGGCTGCAGTTCTTATATGATTTATTGCACAAGTGGAATTAAAACTCTATCAATTGGATTTGTAGACTAGTGGGTTTTTTATCATTAATTCTTTTAAAAAGATTTAATTATAGTGTAAAATTAGGGTTTATCTTCCTGATTTCAAAATTTTGATGCTTTTTTATGGAATTTTGTTTGATGTAATTAATATACATTTTATATTAATGATTAATTCTACCTTAGGCCTTGATGACTGTTTGTAGATATTTTTTCTTAAGTACATTTGTACACTGTATATGTACATATATTTTAATATTTATTATTTTATCAGACAAAAATATTTTTAAATTCAATCAGAGACTTATATACTACTAAGTATATATGTCTCTGATTCAATGTATTGTTACTTCACTGATATCTGTTAATTCAACCATGAAATCATTTCATAGTACATAATCAAGAATCAGAAGTTTGGTATACATGTATTCTCATATATGTTCGGTAAGAGACATATAATATCTACACAACAAGTTATGTACATGTACCTGTATGTATAATTGGTACTCTCAGGACATGCCTGTTGTCATGGTCACCTGGGCCCCAGGGCCGAAACCCCAACTCAGCACCACCTTAAGCTTATTGACCTCCATAACACCTTACCTATATATATGTATCTGATGAGGATCAATCTTAAGGTATGCCTGTTTTAACACCTGGCTATAGTTTTGTCCAGTCCCCAATTACCCCCCAGGGGTCCATTTATAGCATGCTGTGCCAGGCTCATCTGCCTTACCTACCTGCTATTGGCATGTAACACTACCCATATATAATATCTGGATGTTTTTCAAAAATGTATAAAAAAAATTTTGAAAATCATCAAAAAATAATTAATTTTTACATTCATTTTTCTTGACAATAAAGATATTCAATAAATATAGTTTATATGCTGATTTTCTTTAATTACAAGAAGAGGTAAAATCCCCATGCATCAGTTACACATTTTAAGGTAAAGAACAATTAATAATTTTTTTAATGCAATAGGGAAACACTTAAATGCTGATCAAAATGTATCCCAAAATTTTGTTTTTAAACAATATTGCAAAAAACATGTTAGTGTGAGTTCTAAAAAAAAACTTTGGCTTAAGGTCCACATGATCCACATGTGTATATAATATATTTGTTAGCAGGTAACTTTATAGAAGAAAATTATGAAATTACAAATACAAGTGTTGTATAATTCAAGTGTTGTATGACAAGTACAGCTCCAGATACATGAACATGTATGTGTGTTATATAAGCTCAAAACTGTTGCCCTCCCCCTCCCCAAGTTTGCCAGTATATGTATTGCATAACAAAAATGACATTAATTGATCCCTGAGGCCATTATCTCATTCTGTGTTACCTGTAACTGATACAAGTACCTGGAATCAGATCCAATATGTTAGATCTTCAAAGTATTAGATACCTGCACACAGGGTACATGTACAGAAATTTCAACTATTTAAGTAAAGGAAGATGGAAGGTGTATTACAAGTAACATATACCTTTTATAAACATTAAATTTTGAAATGTAGAACTGTTATGATCACTTAATTACCAGTACATTCAAAGAATCTCTTTCTTTACATGTTCAATTAATGTTTAATTAATTTCTTTATGTGTTCAGGTCTCTGACTTTAAGCATTGAATGTATACACATAGAATGTACAACATATATCATGGGCTGAATTAGGTTTTAATAAGCATAATATCACATCAAAAATGAAATTATGAATATGCTGCTTAATTTAATCTGAAATTAAACTACAATATAAATTAAATGTATCAAATTGAAAATGTTCAAGTAATGATAATTGTTTTCAAATGTTTTATTATATACTTTCATGAGATGAAAACAAAATTACCGGAATTATACATGTGAACTATATAACTGATCAATTGATACAAAATATAAAGTACCAAAAGATAAATGAAACTTGGCTTGAACAATTTAACTTAGTTAAAGGATTTTATAGTAAATCTGTCTTAACTAAGTTACAGTGTATAATTAACAAGAATAGAAAAGTTGAAATATAACATCAAACTAAACTTCCAACACCTTTTTAATAACTCTTGGAATATAACTGCTAGATAGCCTTATATACAGTACAGGTAAAAATCACAGGTAGCCTTGGGTACTGCCCATTGCCTGTATGGGGGTTTTGCTGTTCATCACCTCTTAGGGTGTAGTGCACTACTTGTTTACCTGTAGTTTAAATGTAGTGCACTACTAGTTTACCTGTAGTTTAAATGTAGTGCACTACTAGTTTAAACGTAGTGCAGTAGTGTGTAAAGGTTAGCTTACACTCAACTGTAGCATTATGATAACTAGCTGACACAGTAGAACACATACCGCGTTCCACACATAGGGACTCTCTACACAAGTAGCACCCCACCATGTAATGTCTATTCTTTCTTCGGTTATGCAAAACACCACTGTTCCTGATTCTGGTAATCCGAGCGCTGGGCTCCTTGCTTCTGCAGATGCAGTCAACTGTGTCAAGAATCCCAGACAATACAATCCAATATTTACATTTGGCACTGCAGTCTTCCATTACCTCAACGTTTATTTGGGATGTATTTATGAGTCGATAGATAAAGTCTAGATCACATGACGTTCTTGTTGAACCATTTTGGTGAACATCACGGAAATGACAGGCAGCGAGGATTGAGAACGATTACGTTATTATGACGTCATCTTGGCGCTGCGTTGATAAACCTCGCCACGGCAAGGCTTCGTATTGAGTGTCAGATGAGTTGCAAATCAATCAGAAAATTTTAATTAAAGATTTTATTCTGTCAAGTGAACAAAGCATTCACTAATATGCAAACAAAATAGCAGAGACGGTTTCAAAACTAACACTTTCCTCTGAAAATATTTCAGAGAATGGAAATCTATTTCGATGTAAAGTATTCATTTTAAAACATCAATGAAAAACAACACAAGAATCAACTAATGTTGGATATTTTTATTTTTATTTTTTTTTTAGTTTTAATTGAATGTTTGAAGCAATCAAATAAAAAATAAAAACAAGTTATTTAAAAATTTTGTACATGAATTCTTTTAAAAGTTATGTTATTTACAAGTAACATATCAACTGAACATGTTGAATATCAATAAATAGAAATAATCATTTGATTGAATACCATGGTGCGAACACTGCTACAACTACGATAACATCCAGTTACTACAGTATTTAGCAGTACTGGAATAAACGTTTTTACCATATAAGGAAATGTTTAAATAAATGTTATCACCATATGCGCATATATACCACAATGTATATATATTACCATATATGGTAACATTTAACATAATGTGATGTGAAAACAAGCTTCAATGACATATAAGGTCATGGTATTTACTGACATATATAGCCAATTTAATATACATAACATTACCATATATGGTAAATTATTATTTGATCTTGACCATATTTGGTAGACTACTGTATCGGCGCTTTCATGTATTTGAAAGTTACCCTTGAATTCTGACACACACATATATATAAATAAAGAACAAATATCACTAACGAAATTTGAATAGCAGGGTTAATTTATTACCGAAAACAAAAACTTCATATCAATTCGTCAATTTGACTACAAGATCTGAACAGTTAACAGTTAGTATTATCAATATTCAAGGATATATATATATATACGGTAGCATCGTTTGTTTCACAAGTACTCTCAAACAAATCACAGCTTTTTGGAAGAATGAAGCAAAAAAAATGTACAGCTATACATTATGACATAACACAACCCAGCAGTACAACTTTATGTGCTAGCGACACTCGTCAAACAGAATGGCATTAGCTGGAAGGAAAACAAAATAACGAAGATAAATGATGGAGCGGTTTGGTGGTAACGTTACGGTAATGACACATTACGATGACTTGTGGTAACCATTATAGTAAAGGTTTTACTGGTGCTAAGGGGTTTCCGATAACGCTTTACAGCTACGGCCTAGACGGTTCGACAACACTGCATATTTCTGAATGTTGGGAGCACCATATGCTAAATACAATTCTATCTGTCCGATAATTGTTAAAAAATAAGCGATATCCTCTTATTTTCAGCATAAAAAAGATGCACAAATTGTGATTATTTCATATGGGTACTGATTTATTTCTACAAAATTAAAGTGTCTTTGTTCTGAAATTTTATTTATGACAGCTTGTATACAGTTGCTCTTTCACATAACAACGTAACTTTTTTCCGTATTTGTATTTTCCCCGACGGCTTATAAATGGTTGCATATCAAATTAATGTTTTTAAATATTCATCCCACTTTTATTTCCCAAATAGAAATTAAATCAGTTACAATAAATCTCATGGATTTAAGTACAATGATACACTTCGGATAATCATTGTTATCTTCGATTTATATATATATACCAGGACACTTACTATTGAGCATTGCGTTTAATCTTTGGCATTACAAATTACAGCCGATATATTCATTCCTGAAAATGACAGAAAAATTAAAGTGTAAAGCGCCATTACAGAAAAATGTATATATACAATGTAAAACAAAGTTTTATCTTCAAAAATTGAAATTATCGGTTTTCATACAAGTTCTTAAATGAAATGAAGGATGCCATGAAAAATGGAAAAAGGATGTTTGAAAACTCCTGAATTACCTTGATTTCCTTAGTGAAAAACGACAAATGCAAGGGGTTTCAACGTAATAAAACTTTAATAAAGAATGTATCTCGGGTAAAATGGTGTAAGCAAATTTATTTCAGAAAAAAAATATAAAAAATGAAATCTGAAACCTCGTTTTGATACTCTTTTTGTAGTAAAAATGGACATTCCAGCAAAAATGGACATTCAACACAGTCCTTCAAAGCATTTCTGTCCGATAAAGAAAATACTAATGAAGAAATCACAAAATATGGATTCATCGTCCAATGTGAGAAATGTAGATGTCTAAAATATCAAAACTGTAATATGAAATTATAAATTTTATAAGATATTGCAAAAAGGTCCGTTACACTAGTGAGAACAGCATCAATACATTACAGTTATTGTGGACATTCAAAACACTCCAAACAACTCAATTGTTCACCATGTATATACTGTAGCACAGAAATTTAATATACAAAACATCCATCACACCTATCTGTGCTATGGTATCAATATTCCTGACACATCTAGATACATATTTTATTTTCTTTCAATCTCATTCTTAATGTACAATTCAAACTTTGAAAACGCCACTCCAGTCATCCTCCAAACAATAAGGTTACTAATGGCAAACAATATCTAATGAAAACGGATGTTTGCATAGAAATTTTGAAAGAAAAAAGTAAGCACAAGAAAAGAAATCTGCTAGATAAATAAGAAGTTATTTGGTATAAGTCTAAAAATCAATATCGGAAATTTTCATTTCTTTTTTGACAGATTTATGAAGTCTTATCCCGAGTAGAAAGGATCCCATTTGGTCCTCTTATCAAACTGAATATCATTTTTTTTGGTAAGTATACTAAATTCTTACGTTTAAACTACTTGCATTCTAACTATATATAGTTTATTCCGTATTTTCTGTAAAAAAATTGGAGAAAAGCTTTAAATATTGACAGGAATTGTAATCAAATTATAATCACTGCCTCAACGGCATCACATCGGCCATGCACAAAAATGAACAATAAATTGTTTTTTGTTCTCATGATATAAAAAGATGAAAACAGACAAAAAGTATCAAGCTAAACAGATGAGAAATGTACATATATATTGATATTTTATAGGAATTACAAACATAACTACCGAACATGTAAAGGGTTTGAATAATGCGACTGGTAGAAAAATATGAAAAAGGTAATTTTGTCAATAAGAATTAGGCAATGTTTTCCCGTTTGGTCCCTGGTCCTGTACACATGCAAATGAAGGAATTAGATGAAGACAATAAACAACCGCTAAATTTCCATTCCACTACAATACTGTAGTCTCTATTGCCTAATTCATAAGCTAGCTTCACAATCAAACCATGGTAACTATCATAAATAAAATGACCATTGATGGAGTTTGTTGATCTCAACGATATCCCCAGGCACTTTAACAAGGTTTATATACATGGTAGAGCATAAATGCTTACTGGTAATAAGGGTCACACCTTACAGTGCAGTGCACACAAGCCTGACAAGGCTTTGGTTAGGTTGTCTTTCTCATCAATGGTAGGGCTGAAGGCAAAGTCACCAGTCGGGTAAGCCTCTCAAAGGATAAATAGTAAAAGTGCCTAGTTTCATGCTACCTAACTATCACGTGTATCTTATACAACTTTTACTGCAGACAACAAAAACAAATGTTTTATAAATAGAAGTATGGTCACATTGCACACTAAAGATTATTTAAAATGAAGCATTTAGCACATCTAAGGATTTTTTTTTTAAGATGCCATAGGTACCGGTTACTTATAACCATAAAGGTTTCCTAAGTAAGGACCTTACTTCTGTATAACGGTTTATTATCAACAGTACGGAGACATGAACTAGTCCTAAACCAATATATAGGAACTAGTAAAACAGCATAATATATTATACAGAAACATATATCTACAGGTGGATCAGATAACTAATTAACAGTAGTAACTGGAACTAGGAAAACAGCGTGGATATAGGAACCCATATCAACAATATCGATAGTGATAATCAAATCAACAGTGTGGATACGGGGCCCATATCAACGGTATGGATAGAGCGACCCGTCAGTAACATGGATATGGGAATCCAGCAACAGTATTTCATATCTAAACAGTTAACTGATAACAGATTATCATGATTAAATATCGTAATGCATATTCAACAGCGTCCTTGTGAGTACCTAAGGTAATTAGGGCATAAGTCGGGGTCAAATTCCAAACAATAACAAATAATATCAACATTGAGTAACAGTTATATACTTTGAAATTGTAATTGTTAGGAACAAAATAATTTAATATACTAATTACGAAATAGAATGTATTATCTACTAGTTATTACATATATTTCCATAAATACTCGGGACCAGTAAAGAAACCCATCATGTTGTAATAGACGGTCATCAACTTGATACAGCATAAGTGCGTGCGAATGGCTGTCTCAAAATGAGATGATCACGTGACAAGCTTTAAACAGTTGGAGATTATAACGAACAGTTCTCGCTAAATATTTAAAAAAAAAAAAAACAGGATTGTGAACAATGTCATTACTACCATAATGGAACTTTTCTCTTCAACTCCCACTGTTTGTGAATGTAAAAACTGGATTACATATATCCCAATATAAATAGACCAATCATACGCATGTGCAGGTGTAACTTCCGGCCATACTTCCTTCTGACCAGCAGTAAAATGATCACACTTATTCTTCATCTATCATACAATTCAAGAGGTAAAATGCATATCAGAATTAACTGAATAACCGGTCATCGTTTAAAGTACATTCTACCACACACAACGTCCCTATTTTCAATCCTTAAAATACACTTATAAATTCATAAAGCGTATGATATGAGCTGTAAAGAATGAAATGACAATCATACAAAACATATTCTGTATGCAAATGTAAATAAAGTATGATATTTATATAGATAATATGAACACGTAATCAAGAAGTGTCTCCAGGGAAACTCTAGACAATCTAGGTCATGCAAACTTTTAAAGGAATGGGCTATATATATTTATATTTATATATATATATATACTCTATGGACATTCACGTCTTTATCATCTTAAGTTTCAAACAACTAATGAGCAAAACCGACGGTTATTACCCTGTCCGTACATACTATACATTTAGACTCTCCTCGATCAGTGAAGGAGAGTTCACACTATGGATAAGAAAACAGATGTATATTTGTAACATGGTCATATAACTTTTACACACATATTGTGAAAAACATAACTTGATATCATCTGAACAATAATATGGATTCATGATGATACATTTCAATTCCTAATAGACAATATTATCGGCAACAAATGGAGATCACTAGTTCAATTTTGTACGCATAACGACATAACGTAAATGTTTGTATTTTAGCGCTAACCTTACGTCAGCGCTAAGTCACGATGCAATGATTAGTATTGCACGTTTTTTTATTACATATTCACGAATGCTTCTAAACTTTAGATTTTGATAACGCGTTACAATTTGGTTCCGCTTACAGTATACTACCTTTGATACAAGACCTTCGATTTGTGTTTAGAGTTGTCTCAAATTCTTTATGAACTATCTAAAATTAATGTTCATTGATATTATACAGATGTACATCATGTATATGTAGAACTCTTAAGACGCATGTCACGATTCGGTACCACACTGCATTAAATCTAAGATTCGCTTAATCACAAATACTTTTAATACATATCTAGGTCCTGGACGAAAACCAAGCTACGTTGTAAGGCAAGAAAAGACAAAAATATATGCCACCGTTACCCTCTGAAATATACCACGATAAGCTAAGCTCTCAACACAATACAGTTTCTAAAACTAAACATTTCACAAATCTACATTCCCTACTAACTACTAGGGTCAATTAAAATAGATTACCAGATAATTAAGAATTCAAATGGTTAAAAAGTAACAAGGTCAATGCAAATTTATTTCGAGATTGTTAAGAGTAGAGATAAAATGGTTCAAAAGCTTGACACGATTGTCGAATGTGAAGGTGGAAATGACACTTTCTCCATCTAAATAATTCTACACACGTGGAAAGAAAAGAAAAATACCAATCATATCTGCCTAAAACATCCATGTGGTTTTGAAGAATACGGTAACCTTATGCTAGATAAAACATAGGCGTGAATAAATTCTTGTATAAGGAAAATATACCTTGACAATTAAGAGAAAACAAAACGATTCCTGAGAATATATATATATATATCAGAACATATTTCAAAACATAAATGTGCAATAACGACAACAGTAGCATTCCTTACACTTCAAAAATATCACAATGACAAAACGGCTAATGATTGATGGATTATTTCAGAGCATGGCAGTGGACATATTGTAATGAAAAAAAATCTTCACAGAATGCTAACACCAATCTGACTCGTCGTCAGAGTCATTGTGCAGCGGAATATTACTGTCGCTTCTCATTTCTAGTTTCTCTGGTTTCTTTTTATGTCCTTTGGGTTTAAATCCGTTGGGTAGTGTTGACGCGTTTCTTGGTCCACCTCGTCCACCCTGACGGCCACCCTGGCCATGGCCTATGTTTTGTGAGGCCTGTTCGTCAAAATGGCTTGCTAAAAATTTAGTTTGTTCATTACTACTATTCCGGCTAATATCCGGTGAGTGACTACTGGTTCGGTAACGATGATCATGTGACCGGTCATGTGATCGGTCGTGTAATCTTTCGTGTGATCTATCATGTGACCGGTCGTGTCCCATATGGGGGTCATGACTACTAGTCCTACCACCATGGGATGGTAATGTTCTGGAGTGACCACTACTGATTTTATTCAAATTATTTCTCTCCGTGGGACTATATGGTTCCGGCCTTCCCATACGTCCTGGTGGAGGAATTGGGCGTGAAGCCAGAGGGATATTTTGTTTCGGCACATGTGTGGGGGACTTATTAAGTTTCGGGAAGTTTATACTTCCGGGTGATTTTGGGGGTTGAGGAATAGTGGGCGATGGCATTACTCGTGGCATATTGTCTTTTAACTTTGGTTGAGCAAGATTCAAAGAAGAAGGCTTAGGTGGAATTGATGGAAGTTTCCGGCCTGGTTTCTTTGGTGGTGATGTGGCAGCAGGGCTAGGACTACGGGACCGATCCGTCAGATTGGCAGTCCCATAGTACTCCTGTTGCGGAGTCTGAGATGGGGTGGTAGTTGGGGAAGGACTTCTAGACCTGGTCTCAAGCGATGTGGACCTATAGAAAGTCGTATCCCTTTTCCGTAGTGGTTGTGGACTTGGTGCTGGTGAGCCGATTACATTTGACTGCATGGTGAGAGGAGGACGAGTTTTACTTCTTCCTCTCAGCTGTGGTGAGTTCGGTAAACTAAGGGTCTCATCCAAAAGGATACCTGTAAACCACAAAGCATTGGATGGGTATAGTCTCTTGATAGGGAATTTGATAAGCTGAATTTGTTTTTTTTATCACTAATATAACTATCGTTATAAAATGATGAAATGTAATAATAAAGGTCAATTTCAATTCTGTAACAATTGATTGTAATAGCGTTACTGCTGGGAACAGTATCAAAGTTTGATACTTGTATTGTTTAAAAGAACAATGAAATAACTTAATACGTACCGTCATAGTCTCTATTTCTGTAATGTTTTGATCTGCGATCCTGTTCTGCTATGTTATGAGCTTGTTCACAGATGTTCGTTACCGCTGAAGCGAATCCCAAATCGCCTCTTCTAGGAGACGGTGATCGGCGACCCATATACGGACTTCCAACAGGAGATCCAAAGGGACTGCGGTGTGGCATCAGTGGAGATCTAGGGGACACTGGAGTACCCGGTAGGGATGGCGACTTACTTCCGCCCCTTATGGACTGGTCAGAGTTCGTTCTGGACATGGACACGTGGCCTCCAGCGTGTTCAGGCTTCAAACCTCGAGAAAAGTCTTGGCGTTCCATCGACTGGTAAAATAAGGGATATGTAAGGAAATCGAAATGCATACATAATATAAGTTTAGACATCTATCACTCTTAACTGTATATTTTCATTTGATTAAATTTGCATATAAGACCTCAACAGTAATGTATAATGTTAATAAAGAAATATTACTTTTTACACACATCATGAAAAATAACAATTATTAAATGATTAATTCGTGTCTGAACTTTGTTATATTATGCGTTTTCACTACGACGGGGGTACATAATAACCCAGAATGCATTTCGAAATAATAGAACAAGTAAAGAATTTATACATAATCCAATGAGATTGGACGGAATTTATAAAAATACGGTACAGATTTGAACAAAAATTGAAATATTAACCAGCAACGCCAGCACCGTTTGATTAAAAGAAACTTTTTCAGTATTGATATGAAAGTGGATGTAAGCGATATCGTTTTTTCTCGACCCTTTTAAGATATATACCAACTCCAGGACAACTAAATCACTGTCATATGATGCCAAGATGACAGCTCGCAGATTCAAATGACCAAGAAAAACCACGACAGAAATAGCAGAGAAACAATAAAAACCCAGAATCGGAGAAGGTAAGCGGAAGCCAATTTCAGCAAGTTTCCGAATTCAGTTTTCATAAATGGTCAACTGAGAAATGAATATTAATTCGTTACTCAAAAACATCAATGAAACGCTCATTTTAAGAGTACAGTCACCAGAGTTGCGTATGCCAAGCTAAAACAAGGCCTGATAAAGTGACCAGCAGTCCCGTCACCAAAAGCTTTCTTACAACCGGACCATAATGTACCTGTAGGTATAAAATTCTCTTGTGAGGGATGGCTACCCTAACATAAGCAGGCGACGAAACAGAGGAGATTTTTTCGTCTTCCTCCTCGCACGAGAATGAGGAGTTTACGTACCCACCGTACTCGGGACGGTAGCCATGTGCCTGCTGGGATAGTAGTTGGTTAACAAGGTTATACGTGTACTGGAGCAGATCATATTTCATGAATGTAAATCTTAATTGATCTATACGAGTAAAATATTATCTATAAATAGCCACGTTATCTTCTAACAGCTTACCAGTATCCTCAAAATCTAGGACATATTTGGTTCAAATCACAATTCATGATAACAGAATACAGTTCATAGTGGTATACATTGAACTAGTTAATATAATACATATATACATTTGTATATCTTACCCGTAAACTGCAAGCATCACCTTGCTGATGGTCTTTTTTGCGTTTACTACCACGCCGTAAAAAACTCAAAGACCGCTGCCAAGGATGTTTGTCAATACTGTAAGAAACAAAAAATATGAAGCGGATAATTTTTATCGGTTTTCAAAGCAAATATAAGAAATTCCAATAGTAGAAACCCTGAAACACATAAAGACATTTCTCTTACAAGTTTCTGCTGGTTTTCGTTGTTAAAATATATCAATACTAGCATACATTTCATAACGTACGATGAATTTTTCAATAGTTTGACACATCGCCAATCCAAAAAGTACAGACGTAAGAATTGCTACAAAAAAATTCTACTGCTTTTATGCCGGATAGTTTCGATGTCAATGTATACCACGTTCTGATTTATAAATATTGCATAATCACAATTCTGCCTAATTTTGCATGGAAGACCCCGTCGATAAAGCAAAAAAGAATCTTACCCTTTCGAAACAATTAATGGAATTGGTGCCAATCTTATTTTAAAAAAAAATTTGAGCTAGAAATACCGGCCCTTTTACACGTTGGAGTTGTGTATTGACATCTAAACAACCTACAACTTGTTCTGACACATGTCTATGGCAATCCTACTGAAATGTCACTTTCGTACTAACGATGACACGCAAATAAAAGTTGTTTGATGAGCTGTAACACATACATGCTACCTGTAACATTATTTTATGCTGAATAGCCACATATATTTTACTCAATTATCTCCAGTTGGCTTTCTAACGTTAGTTAATGTTTTCTGAGAAAAGGGAACAAAGTTTTGCAAACTGATCAATACTAAGAATAGCGATACAATGACCATAACCATACTATCATCACTAGAGAAGACCTTGAACGCGAAAGCGTTCATATGGTTCCATATTTTATACACATCCACTTGCTACCAAATACTTTTTAAAACAACGTTTTTAAAGTAAAAGTAATACATACGACGATTTTTAAGCAACACATATTCATTAAATATACAATAAAATTGGCAAATGTGATACGTTTATGGCAAACTCCTTCATATTTCATATTGATAACCATACTTACCTTATCAACATTAAAAAAAAAACCAGTTTAACAATCAAAAGCTTAATCTTTCTGATGGATTTATTTAAAAAAAAAAAAACGTTAAAGATACATTTTAATTACTGTAAAATGGTCTATTTTGAACATCATAAAATAACAAATGACATCACAGATTCTCATGTTATCGTACAAAGTCATGATAATTATAATAACCATGATCACATAAAGGACATAAGAATAATTTCTATCGTAGACTATACGTGAGTGATATAATTCATTAGTCTGTTTCAATGTCCTGGTAATGTCGTTTTGAAAATGAATGTCATTTAAAATCTTAGAATCGACTACATTCCTACTTCCTAGATACATAAAACAATGCACTTTAATATCTTTACAAGACATTTTGGCCACGAATTCAATTACATTCCTAATACCTATTGAAACAGATGTGTGCATTAGCGATTTATTTGTTTCTTTCAAAAAGGTTAAAAATTCTTTTACAAAATTAAAATGATTTAAGGAGTTAAACAAATCGTGACCTCATTACTTTTTTTTTTAATCCGGTATTCTATCTATAGCATATCCTGACTAAAGACAGAACAGGAGATCTTTTTAAGATATTCAAAGTGAAAGAGTAAGAAAAAAAGGAAGAATAGAACAAAAATGATCATGCATGGAAATAAGGTAGAGAGCAGAATTTTTAGTGGATTTTTTCAGTTAAATAGACTAAAGAACAAATCTTGGTGAACATCTATTCAATTACGACATCTGACTACTAAGAAGACATATAACTATAATCACGAATTGTTTTTGGTGAATTGATATAGTGCAAAATATCAATATATAGTGGCATATTTCTATAACTGACCTCATGAGTCACATGTACATATTTCAACTTACAGAAGTAGCTTTTTAACTTACCTTACAACTCATGGGTAACATGTACACATATCAACTTACAAAATTTTAAAGATGTCGATATAATCTTAGTTTACGTCGACATAATTGAACTTATATCGACATAGCAATCTGAAAGAATTTTATTCAGCTATGCATATTAGGAAATATTTTTATTTTATGTATATTTGTGTATTACGAACCTTTCAAAAGACTAGTTACGATGGTTGATGTAACGGTCACAGGATCATGCCCGGGATATGTATAAAAGCCCAAAGCAGGAAAGGTCGGTTCTAGGATATCTGGGTTTGTATGGTGTATGGAGTTAATAAAGTGTAAAATGTTACTTACACTTGACATTCCGATTCTCTATGCTGATCTAGGTGCCACATGTAAGGAGTGTAACCACGTTTAGATTTAATGTATGTGGATCCATCATGCAGTGTGATCTAATTTAAATTTAGATTTCACAATTTGAAAAAGATTTATTGAAAATGTTAAAATCTGTGGTCTACTGGAACTACAGCATGCTAGGACTAAAATAAATGTGCCTTCATTTCACAGTTTGGTTCAACACTTCGAAAATATTTTTCAGTTTTCTACTAGTTTCTTTTTTCGGTTTAAGAACGTTTTTAATTCATCTCACATGGTTTCAAAATATATCTTTATCTAATGTCGGAAGGTAATTTGCTTATGTAAAAAGCATAAATATTAATGAATTAAATCATCAAATGAATTGTTCCAACTTCTCTTAACACCAAACTTGGGAAATTTAAGCACAATAATTATGTCACCTGAGATCACATTAGCTGTAGTAGAAGTAGGAGTAGTAGTAGTAGTAGTAGAAGTAGCAGTAGTAGTAGCAGCAGTAGAAGTGGTTACTCGTTTTGCTGCAGACAAGCCACACCTGCTGAGCCAGCCACCCTCTATGAACCTTGACCTCTGACCCTTGTAATTACCTGTGACCCCCGTCCATGTCGTCATCGCCTGAATGGTCGGAGTCCTGGTCTAGACTCTGGCTTGAGCGAGCCGACGGTGTCCTCAGCACCCCCATCAGTCTCTGGAAAAAGCACGGGTGACGCTGGAAAACGAGGGACATACATTAACGAAAGGTTTGAGACGCGGGCTTGGTCTAGCTACTAAAGAAAGAAGCGAATACAGATACCGTGGGTCGTCGTATAGCGACTAGCTCCGGTACACAACGTCTGGGGCACATTACTCCACCAAGAAGCACAAAGATGCGGACGCAGCCACAGGAAAGGACAAAGGAGGAAGGAGAAGAGAGATAGGCCTCGATCTTCGTCTACTTTCCTGCATGGCGTGATTTCATAGCGGTGTTGATATGATTCGATTTGCATTTAAATGAATAACTCTTACATTTCTCCACAGAAAATATCCCGAGATTTTGGTGAGCTGGCTAATCGGTAAATATATTGTTGCCTATAGTGCTGTCTTGGGGTTTTTCATTTGTGATGTGTATAAATATTCAAACTGTCCCATAGAAGATACCGTCGGCAATTTTTCAAAACGTATTCTGACCTAAATTGCTATTATAGAAAACAATCGTCCATTCCATGTAGTTTAATACATGTTCACATCATCCTTCGGGTTTCTTACAATGGACTTTTTCTTTTCTTTCAACGACTTAAAACATTTGTAATATATACGTTATTAAAACAAAATACAAAATGAAATTATTTCTCTGCATTTTTTGAAAATTAGAGAAGTTGTTCTCAACACAATTTATGTATCAATAAATCAGTAAAATCTTACTTTCCCCATGCATATAAACGAATTACTTATTGATTACCAGTACAAATATTATGAAATCCCAAATGATATGAAGAAAAAAAAAAAAAAAAAAAACATGATGCAAATTAAACATAAGTACCTTGCTGTGGTTTCATTGGTCCGTAGGCATGGAGGTGTGACATTTAGCCATTGACCCATTGTTAATGTTTTAAATCGTTAGTGAGGAAAAATTAACATTAAACCCATGTCAAGCCCATGTTATGCAATATACTGGTCGGACAGCATGTTAACATAGAGTGTTAATATGTAAACGCTCATACATAACCTACACCAAATAAGTATTGGTAAAATGCATCCAGATTTTTTGAACCCAAATACTGATATTAAGTTAGGATGCTGAAAACAGTTGATGAGTTGATGGTTCAATGGAAATGATAATGAAATTTAAAATAGAGGTAAGGGGAAACAAATAGGAAAGAACTATGTGGAGAAGATTTTACTAGATAGAGGAACAAGAAAGTAGAGAAGGATCTAAGAGGAGGATTAACACATTTACACACAACACAGACGTACACTTTAAAATTTAACCACCCTTCAATTTTTCCATAACGTACAGCTTAATCAATTAATTTAAATACTTTGTATCTAAAATAGTTTGTAGTCACAGTTTACACATTTTTTGTTTTTGTTTTAATTTGTTTTCCTAATTCAAAGGTTTCTTCAATATGTCATATCATTATTTCCTTTCAAATGGAAAATATTGAAAAGCGGTGAAAATTCTCTGAAATTATTAAGTTCCGTAGACTGAACAGACGATTTCAGGAGAAGATGCATATTATTTTGTTTATATGTTTTCAACATGAACTTGTGGTTTTATATTATAGTTAATGTTCAGATCACGGATATAGGAACAAATTACAATGACTTGGAAATGCATGTATCCAGACGAAATGAAAGTTAGATACATGAATGATCATGTCATGCAAACAAACAGAGGTTTAGAGGATACAGGCAAATATCCATACATAACATCACAATACACAATAAAACAAAGAAGGAATGGTAGCAAACTGGCCCCACGAATGTAAAATATCTCAAGTTGAGACAATATCGGGCTTTATAATGTCCAGCCACAGTAGATGATTTAAAAGAAGGCCATACTTTTGTGGTTTCGGTACCTTTAGACTTTAGGTAATAGTCCATAAAACACCTACCCTATCTTACTTTTCAATAACATTATACTCTCATAGCGTAAGGACATTTGAATTTACAATTTTACAATCAGCAATAAAAGAATAGGGGCACATGTCCTGCTTTTAATATGAAATTAAACATTTAACAAGCAGCAACCATTTCTGTTCCAATTCATGTAATTGGTCTCGGACATGTATATTCCATTATAAATGGCATATTTAAAGGTATATTTCATCATTACAACATCATAACGAAGCTGATTGGACTGGATATGAACCAATTAGTCAGGATATATTTAGTTGAACTAATATGATTATTAAAACATAAAAGTATCGGAATACTTTGAAAGGCAATGCAAGTGTTGCAAGTCATTCGCCATTTTTTTTACTTCGATGAATTCATTTTATTTTCCTTATCATTCTATTAAATATATATATATATATATAAATCAATTAACTACATGCATTTAAACAGGTCTAATTAGTTCACATCATAACTATTAACAAAGTGGAATGTTGCAATACATCACATAAGAAGACACAGAGGACGAAATAAGTCATACTGATGAATGATTTTAAATGATGTTAGTATGTATATCAATATGTCAGTAAAGTTTGTGACTAGTAATCCGTTTCACATTAATAACATATACAATGAGCATCTAAATTCAAGAGGCAAGCAGTGGCCAAACATAAAATAACAAACAATTTCCTCAGGTTTTTATATCATTATCAAAACAGACATTTTGCGAGATATATTTTGCTGTTGACACATCAGAGGAACTTGGAAAATCAATGGTTTGCTTGCATTTTCTTTTACTCTTGACATAAATTTATTTATGCTTTGTATATTGATATACACGTTAGTAACTCCCTTCATTAACAGAGATATAGGGGGTCACTCCAAACTAAAAATGTGCAGTGAGGTCATGCTAGATTAGTGGAAAGAGTGCAGTCATTAGCAAGTAGTTTCTGCAGATTTTGGGTCAAGTTTGGCTGTGTGGTTGCCACAGCGAAGACTTCGCCGGAGACGACTGCTACTAACCTCTTCCTTACTATCCTCCTGAAATCAGAAAAGTCAAACCAAAATCGTTTTTAAAAGTCGTCCAAAAAGGCACACCCAGAAATCAAAATAGTCATGGTAACACCAGAATCTCAAATAACAAAAATCCTAGAACCTTTACCACAAAGATAGCAAATGGGGACGGCTGGTATAGACATAGATAACCAACCACAAGCCAGGGTTCAAACTTAACCATTATCATAATGCAGGACAAAATAATGAATTGCCTTTACCAAAAGCAGCAAGTTAGTCATGAAATTGTTACATCATTTATGTTGTATTAACCACAGCCCATTTAAAATAAACACACACCGATTTCTGTAACCATAGCCGAACGAACCCTGTTGTATTATCAAAATTTGTATAGAAAATTATATAAGATGCTGATATAATGATAATTATGTACACGACACACAATATGATGTATATCAAGAAAAGGGGATCTCCAAAATACGTCGGATATAATAAGTGAAATGGTAAGTAAAATAACAGTACACCATCACGAGTTTTTATTGTTTGCTGAAATGACAATGCACTCATTGTTATTTTCTTCACCAGCTGACATCTACCAACTTATCAACTATGCATTGATCGATAAGAGATTAACACAGCTTCAGTTAATTGTCTGTACTTACCATTTTCATACTGTTAAACTTTGTCTGACTTGCTTTGTAAGCCCTCCAGTTATCTAATATCAAAAGGCCTACATATATCTTCCCCACTGTTAGCTTTCCATAGGTTAATTCTGAAAAAAAAGGGAAAAAATTGTTATATCTTATTTGAACCACTTTAAAACGTTGATTTGGAAGATACTGACCTATTCTTTGACAACAAATCTAAGTGTAATGAAAGGCTATATATAAAAGTAGACATACAATTGAAGTCTGAAGGTGGACTTAAATTAATCCAAGTGAAAATCTGCAACTTCCATAGTATGTTTACACCTGTTAATCGTTGTGGGAAAAAAACACACACACACACACACACACGTGAAGAGTGACACTCTACAATACGCTACAACACGCCAATCGATGTATGATTTTTGAGTTTTATAATGTACGTACCATTGTTGCTTGGAACGAGACGATTGACCATTTTACGGGCTTGGACCGGCCATAACCTTCGTACAATGTCACGCATTTCTTCGTCCTTCTTGTCCATTTCTTCAACTGAAATATCACAGCGTATGTGCAAACGATGCAGTGTTAGGATGTCAACTAACACTGCTTATAATGTTAAGTCATCGTGCAATATTTGGTCAAGAAAATGAAGTAACAAAACAAAAAAATAATGTTTAATTGTTGTTTATGTTCATATAAGTTCTACTGTGTAAATAAAATGTAAATATTGGAATCTAGTCATGCAAGTATTTCCCTCCTCAAATGCTCATATAAGTAATGGCGCTCTTATTACTGTTGATCACAAGGTCTGGCAGATAAAACATTTGGAATATTAACCACTTCATACCAAAAAATTTACAAATTTTAATGTGATTTGCTCAACTGACATTATTATAATTAAAATATATCAATTATATTTTTAAATATTTCATATATTTCCTTACAAGTAATTTTAGTGTTTTTGCATTTTAAATTTGTTTATCAAGAATACATACATATTATATATTACTGGCCTCCTCCCTATAAATAGTCTTTGTGTAAGATAGGTCACGCATATGCATTCATACACGATTGATTGTGGTATCAACGAATTAAAGAAATAAGAGACCTGCACATCTAAACGATCACCTTTATTCTAAACCTCCGATATCATTCATTTGATGTTGCAATTTGGCTTACAATTCAGAATAGAAACAAATCATTTATTCAAAATTGTTTTTCTTTTGTAATAGAGGGTTAATGCAAAATTGTCTAGAAAATGGTAAAGGTTTCTTTTTGAGAAGTCGATTATGCCATGAAGTTATGGACGCTTCATTGAAGACGGGCAAAGTTGAAAAAAACAGACTAAAGGCGATCGTCAGACGTTACATGGTATTTGGTTTCTTGTGTTCAAATCTGCAGATCAGATGAAGCGTCTCAATAGAATAAAATATGCACAAACCTATAGTTTATTTTACGTTTTGTTTCCTAAATAATAAAACTTTTTTATTGGAATATCCATTATGCACTCTACTTTCGTTTTACCTGGGGCCATTTTTATCCCAAGAGATTCTCTTATTAGGGCAAAAAGCGTTGTCGTAAAGTTGACCTTTCCATCCTGGGCAACTGGCATATTCATGCGTATCAGCTTCCGATACGCGAACTTGTTTGGACATTTTTTACCGAACCCAACAGGCGGTTCCATGTTCTTCAACATCTCATACATGTCCGTATAGTGTATTCTACCACTGTTAAAACAAAGGAAACATGATAGATGCACTACCAATTATGCCACATATGAAAGGGAATACGATTCTCATATGATTTTCTTTAATATCATATCTGAGAATCTGATACACGGAATGGAAATCATATCAGTTTTCATCTGTCATTTGTGGCATAATCGTTTATGTAGGGGATGTTCACACTTTTCCGTGATAAAGGATGTTCTAAACTTCGGTTCCAGTCCTTTTGGCTTTTCGGTTCACTTTTTAATATGGTTGATTCAGGTTGTAAAAACGACGAAAGTGTAGATTCTGAGGTACACAAAATGTGTAATAATCTCGACCTTGAAAAGAATAGGACCTGTATCGCCTGATCCATGACACTTCAAACATGGTTATGAAACAATTCACCTTCTTGAAACAAACACGAAGCATGTCTAAATAGAAATGTTAGTTATCTGTGATGTTTTTACGCTCGTTCTTGCATTTATATGAAATTGTCAGCTGCATTCTGGTTTAAAAATAATAATACAGCTAAACTTCGTTATCACGAACTTTGATAACTCAAAGATTCTACTTCACAGTAAATTTTCAGTTCTAACAGTAAAATTCTATGGTAGATATATAGAGGTTACACAACGAGTGGTTGTTGGTTATGGAATTTATTTCACACGAGTAAGTTATTTTTTAAAAGTTACAAAAGACACGAGCTTTAGCAAGTATCTTTTGTAACTTTTAAAAAATAACTTACTCGTGTGAAATTAAAGCTCGTGTCTTTTGTAACTTTTAAAAAATAACTTACTCGTGTGAAATAAATTCCATATCCAAAAATCACGAGTCGTGTGACCTGTTTCTACCACAATAACATCGGCTTTAATCAAAGGGAAACGTGGCCAAGTCTTATTTCGCGTATGCAAATAAGGTGTACAGGGTGACGGCCAGGACCTGGTGATGTGACGTCATTTGATTATTGATGACGGCAATAACAATTGCAGCTCGGGTCAAAGTTTGAATTCATGACTAATCAAAAGACCGGAAGGTCATATCCGACTAGTGGAAACATATATATATATATATATATCCAACAGTCGGCACATCTATACAATGGAATGAGAGTGGAATAACACAGCGTATTGTGGTAGAAACTCGGTTACCTTGAGTATTCTGGATACCTCGAGGGTTGCGATAACGAGGTTCGACTGTAAGTCAATGGCAATGAAGAATAACTTGCTTTTGTCTCAAAGATAATAGATGCAAACAATTCGGTTTTCAATTCTGTGAACACATAATTGTGCAAAAATAATAAGTGTCACGTGAAAGGGATACATACGTAGCCGAGGGATCATAGTCCGCCCATACCCGGGAATACTCGTCCAAATGATGCGGCCCCAATATGGAGCTGTCTCTTGTTAGGTAGTCGAAATTGTCCATGATAACAGCCACAAACAAATTCAACATCTGCAAATCACAGTAGTAAAAAATGCAAAGAATATATTGATTGGGATATCAGGTTTTCAACAAGGATACAATCATACAGATTTTGTACTTGATTTAAAATAATGAGTTACTTTAAAATATAAAAACGTATGTAATTGAGGAACATCGTTGTTCCAAAGTCCTTGTCTAAATGGAAAGCTATGAAAATAATCGTTACCAATATTTGTTTGCTAACTATTTTACTTACAAGAAAAGAACAAAAGAAAATGAATGATACGAAGTAGATGTATGCTAAGTCCAAGCCGCATGTCTTCTTTTTGTTGCCAGACTCGGGATCGCATGTTTGACCACTCAAACACGACAACATTATCTGCTGCCAACTTTCTCCAGTGGCACACCTGGAAGGTGAAATGTTCAACAAAGATGCATCATCACTCAACGACAGATAAACAATACACTAATTAGGGTAAACTATATATTTACAATAATATAAGCTTACTTTTTGTACTTTTGTAGGCAAACTCTTTGAGATATGTTTGTTCACAATTGTTGGCATATTGGTCTATATTCACCTGCTTTCGAAAATTTTCATATATTGCTTGAACTCATTTCGAGTTAATTTTTTATTTTCAACACTTTCAATATAATGTATTACATATTAAGACGCGATCTATGAAAATACAAAACGTAACAAGGAGAACTAATGGAACACAGCCTACCTGAACAACAGCATGAGGCCTTGAGCAAAATTACGGAAATTGTTATGCCTAGTTATAGATGTCTTGGAGTCTAACTTAATGTTCCCAAACACCTGAAATTAAAAAAAGGACAAGGAATGCGTTTGCCTTCGATAACTAAAAAAACTACGTATTCCTAAATCAATTCGAAACGTTATGTAACAATAGATTAAAGAAAGCTGAAAATATTTATCTTTTACCAGGAAGCACTATAGTAACATGAGTACTTTATGGGGCATTTTGTTTTCACCAAGTGTGTTACCCTTCCATAACATTTAATTTACAAGGATGGGTAAAGTATGGTTTTGAACTAGTCTTTTAACCGCTATAAAAGCTTATCAACATGTCAGACACTGCTTCAATGTTATTTGCTAGAAGGAGTATACAAGCTTATTGTCTATTATTTACCTGCATTCCTATTATGGCATAAATGAAGAACAACATCAGGATAAGAAGACACACATAAGGCAAGGCCTGCAAGGAAAACAAGATTGTTACTACCAGTCCATACTAGCCTTCCTTAGTTAAAGAAAAATCACGCTCATGTTAATTTGAAACATCAACACTGTATCTTATACAATGTTAAATTGGTGTTAAAATAACATTCTAAAATGACTGAACACATTTACAAAACCCTACTCAAAATGGAACACATCCGACTGATTTTAGTGAAGTTTGAAAACGCGTTACCTTGAAAGACTGAAGGAAAGTCCACAAGAGCAGACGAATGGTGTACCCCTGTCTCAGTAACTTGATCAACCGGGCTGCTCGGAACAATCTGAACACCCCCACATTGAATCCTACGTATGATTCCTATAATGAAAGCAAAACCATTTATTTCAATAAGTAACTCTAGATATTTTACAACCTTTCCAATGATGCCAATATTTCTAAGTCATCAATCACCGGATGTATTCAAAACAGAGTCATTTGATAGAATTGATAATGTTATTAGAATTTACTTAGATGTTTGCCAGTGCAGCTAAAAGAAACAAAATGTTTTAAACATTGTTATATCAGTTTTGAATAAAACAGTGACTGATGCATTACCAAAGCCTCATACATATCTAAAATATTGTCTAAGTACATAATATCAACGTTCATGTACAAACAAACCACAGAGCATCGATAGATAATGATGGCGTAGTGAGGTCTGATATCAGCACCGATTCCTTCAACAAAAATAGACATTTCATGAAGTATTACTTTGCAAATATGACACTGACAAAATGATATTCAATGAATTCATAATCATTTGAGGTTCCAAAAGTTCTTATCAGATTCCGTTTCCAACTGAAAAATCTACATCAGTCGGTGTGCATGATCAGTTAATGAATAACTGAATGGAAACAACCAACATTTTATGATTAATGTTTGCATCATAAGCAGAGAAAGCATTTGTTATATGTCAAGTGCCATTTGACTGGTATATAAGTCGAATGAATATTTCTATCTCAACATTGTTATTAATCAACATTCATAATATTGTTTTCCTTGTTAGATTTCAAGAAAGACACATAATAAACCGATATTTGAAATATCTATTAACGGGGTTGACCGTCGCTACTACAGACTTTCGGCCTTTCCTTGAACGAAATATTTGAAAGGTTTACTTGAATCTAGATTGCTAAAATCTGGATTTCTAATGAAATCGTTTCGACGGATTACTATTCATGGAAATCCCTCTGCAGCAATGCTTTTATAAGGTCATCTCCTGGTTAAAAACATTTAGTGATCTTATTAAAAAAGGATTTGGGTCCAGTGTGAAAACTCTAAAATGTCAATTTTAACGCTTATTTCAAAGAAACATCCTTTCACTTCACGTTTTAGAATATGTGATTCTACGAAACTGGCACCTACAGTATGTGCTTCTGATGCCAACATATTTCAGTCAATGTTGATGCTCAGTATATCCAATTATTAGCTGATCACTTAATGACGTCTATGAAGTTCTGTTGACTACTGATATATCAGAATGAACAGTTGAGAGAGACCAGTACCTATAAAGGTTAAATGTTGCAGCAGCTGGATAAGTTGGTGATAAGCAGGATGAAAGGTCAGAAGAGGGATAGGTTTAGGCCATAATGGAAATGCTGTGTGTGCTGATTAATAGCTTTCGAAAATGATAGAATAACTCGGAAAAAAAGAGAGCGAAAAGCATAGCATGATTTGAATTCATTATCGGACATTGTTCCTAGTAGTAATATTGTTAATCTGTTAGCTCTCAAGATAATTTGTCGAATGTAATATACTAATATTTGAAAGGTATTCTTGAATTCAGATTAAAGAATCCGAACTTTTAGAAAAAATCGCACCGTTGGATACTATTTTTAATTTTGGGAATTCTTCCGCAGAAATGTTGATCTGTCAGGTCATCACTTGTTAAAAGAACGCTTATAATTATATTCCAAGTGAATTTTCGGAAATAAACAAGCATCAAGTAATATCAATAGTTTCTATATTTGGGGAATTTGAAGACGTATTTTTGTAAGAAAAGGAAGGAAACAGAAAGAGGAAGTAAGCAAAAGCGAGAAAGAAATGAAAGGGATATATGGAGTAAAGGAAGGGGGGTATGTTATAACATATGAACATGATAAACATTCGATTTTGGGATAAACGTGAGTAGAAGTACAGATTGAAACAGCACTATCATACGGCGCATGTCAGGGGAAGTTCACCGTATATGCGATGATGTATGTTACAAGTAATAAATATACATATTTTGATTTGAAATAGTATCTTTCAATAGCAAAAATTCATAAATTATTGTATGGATATAGCAGATTACTGTTGATTTCCATGTTTTCAAATAACATTTTCAATCGATCAATATAATGGAATACAAACAGTTTTCTTAACATTGTATACATCATCATCTGCACAACGGAGCAAGGGACACAGAACACAGAACATCATTATGCACATGAATGAAAACAGGTGTAACAACTGGCAAACGCATCATTTATTGAGATTGATTCGGTAACCGATTCTGTTTTAAAATTTGTTGATTGATACTAAGCTTGTGTCACAACACATTATGTTCTTTTTTTCATTTCTGTTCATCATATAATTTAGAAAAACAGCAATATATATTTTTAAGAAAAAAAATATCGTTCCATATTTAAAAAGTATATATGTGCGTCCAGTTCTTATTCCAGTACGTAACGATGAGAACTAACGGATGACTTTTAGGGTGACCGCTAGTTTGTATTCAACAATATATACCAGACATGACAGTAACACATTTTTTGATACATATTGAAATATCAAATGAGACTTTGATTCGCGATACAGACAATAGCTTTATTACTACTACAGTACAAAACCTTCACCAATTGTGACAATATATTAGTACAGTTTCACACATAATTTCATTTGTGATTTTTTATTCAAATGCTTTATAAAATGGATCATATCATCCGTCAAGGTTTTTCTATGAGTCCGTAACAAGATCAAAGCCTTGGTAATATGGTTCTATGGTGTTATTAATTTTGCAGCAAGGGTTAAATACTGATACAACTGTTTGTATAGTTGCTAATAAATGAACGATGTGATGATTGATCAAAAAGTGAATTGAAATGCTTGTATTAACAGCAAGAATGTTTAGGAACAGCTACAATAAAAATCCTTTAAAAAATATATATTGTTGACTTTGACCTTCAAAGTGAAATCAACCGAAACCTTCTTGCTGCATGTGTTTACATAGTTTGAAATAAAGATAAGTTGTAAAACTGCTGTGCAGAGCTATTTTAGATTTATTTGAATTTTCATCATAAGATTTTACGAACAATAAAAAAGTATAAAATTAAAAAATGCATAACTATAGGGTTGTAGGAGAAAATTCAAACACTGAATCGGGGAAAAATGTGGCCTATTTTCTTACAAAGCAAAATGGTTAACTAATTGTGTCGTGTGGAAACAAATAGTCTACTTCAATACTGACTTAATCATGCTAAGAAAATAGTTGATCGGATTAATTACACAAAAAGCCAAGGAAACTGTGGTATGTGATTCTGGGAAATGATGGACTCTAGTTTTACGTTTGAACTGGTATCTTCATATTCTACAGCAAGGTCAGTCGAATGTTTGATAAAATACAACTATAAACAATTTCTACGTTTCTCTCGAATAAGAATATGTGGAAGAGGGAAATTGTATCCATCCACAGTTATAATGACCCATTCATGAATACTTATCAAAGTGATATATGTGTTTTAAGGAATAGCAACAGGTAACCTTTATGACAGACATGTTCGACTAGTAAGTTTGTGATATTTGCTTTGATAGTTTGCTTAAATTAACCTCTTAGTCAAGTTAGATAATCTTCGATTGTGTCATTGGATTATTATAATTTATAAGTACTGCTAATATCTTCAGCATGATTTAACTCATCATTAAGATAACCACTAATAACCAACGTGAAATACCGTTATACCTTTATCGTAGGGTGATAATTGGAATAATTGTATCATGTCGAAGTCTTCAACAGCAAGTCCTTCTAATATTCTGTAAATGTACAGATTATGGCGATAATCTTTAGCGCTTTTCCTGCTCTAAGCATTCCGCTAAAATAATATTCCTCTCATTGAAGTTTCAGTTTATTATTTTCATCGTAATAATAAGGATTGCGCTAATTCATCTTCACGCTAATCTATTTAATTTCAGTTATGCGCGAAAATAAGAGCGCGGTAAAAACATAGACGTGTAAAGCATTAACAGTTAACGTTGTTCAACTGACTAATTTTTTTTACCGAACATATTTCGACATGACCTCTTGCAATGCACAATGACGATACAAGTTTGCCTTTCCTTCCATCTGATTCCCAAAACCACAAACACGTTTTTAAATGTCTATAAGCTAAATGTGTTGGAAGTAACGCTATCTAAAGCATGCACTGATTGGGTATCAAAAGCAGAAATGCTGGAAATGAAAAGGTGATCTTTGGCGATGGGTGAGGAACGCTGGTCATTCCACTAATAGTGTGTCAAGCGAGAGTTTCTATCTGTGAAAACAGATGAAATTAGGACAGTGAAAGCAGGATGGGAGTAGCTTTATGCAAATTAGTGCTAGTCTCCTAACTGTACATAGATCATTTACAATTTTATCATTTAGAAAATCAATAAATGAACATATATCAGTTTTGTTTAAAAACATCCAAAATACAAAGATTAAGATCCGCCAAAAGAGTGTCATATTTCTGTGATAAATTGCTGATAAATGTAAGTTATCTGCTTAAAATGCCTTTTTACTTCTTTTCTCCACTCTTTTTTCCTGCTTTGCCAAAACTGACGCAAACCTAAAAGTTCATAAGAAGCCATAAAATCTGATAGTATAATACCTACGTTTGAGTATTGCTAAGGAATTTTGTATTATCTTTTTCTGGTTCATAAAGCTAGTCGATTTATTCACACATGATAATCAAATGTGTTGATATTTTTAGGTCTATGTATAGATTAGATCAAATAAATAAAACAAAATAATAAACTAAATTGTCAGTTCCTAATCAAAATAGAACTTGTCATACCCATGCAGATTGCACTAGAGAGCACAAATCAAAGTGACGGTGTTTGAAGGAAATGTGACTTATACATTCAGATTGAAAGGCAGACATTAATGCATGTTGAGTCAATTTTGGCATTTATCGAAATAAAGAATCCTGCAAAAAGCCCAAAATTGTTTGTCAGCCCAAAGGTTGTCGTTTTAAAGTTAATTTGATATAACGAATAATCGACTAGCATACCAGTTTGTCCAAATATAAAATGTACATAGATTAGTCCCTTGTATGTTATTGTATGTATTACACATAGTATGGCATGTTAAAACATATTTAGACTGCAGGGCTTACCAACAAACCATCCTGTTCGAAATGGGTTATATTAAATTCAACTCATCCAGAAGGAGATATTATGTTTTCTCTCTTTTTATAGACGGATTCCGTTAAAAATAAAACTAGTAGATAACGGAGATACCGCAGAGTTCAGAGCACATCATTTAGTGACATGCCGATATCTAATGTATATACAAGGGTACATTCACGCTGTCAATTCGATAGGATTAATAATGAATAGCAGTGATATTATCAACTGCAAATACTTTTAAATATACCACAATCAGACTTACGAGCGGTAAAGTACGAAATGATTACAAATCGTTACTTGTTTAGGCTGCATACAAACCTCCAGGTACCTCTCTATAGTTGATGCGGTCTTAAAGTATACGCTACTATAGTCTGATTAGTTGGAAGCATTATATTTAAGTTGGTTCTTTTTCATTCAACTTCCTGCAAATAGGCAAGTCCTCCGAGTGAAATCCTTTTCATAAACTAGGAGTTTTCAGCAATATCTCCTATTTCCACAGGCCCATCTGATTTCGTGAACACGTAAAGAATTCTTAGACCTCCCAATTCTTTGTTAATAATTTTAAATTCAATATAATTATTTTGATGCTTTTCTTTGTTTTATTTCTTTAAATGAATAATTTAACCGAAGTGAACCGGGTTGTTTTTTGTTTTGTTTTTTGTTTTGTTTTTTGGAATCCGTCTACAAAGCATGAATATTTCTATCGTTCATACTTAAACAGGGGTCATGTTCTATAAACCAATTTCGTACAGGATCATGATCTGTTGGCATCTGGGCTCATTACAGGATCTATACATAACAAAATAGTCATTCCATAGTCATCTACGGATCTAGATCAGTGAGTAGCTTCCATCCATCGCATCGAAGATTTTTGGCAGTTGTTTTATCTGTGTTACGGATATTCATGGACATTTCGGTAAATTGATAAGGAAAATAGTAATAAAAACGAATAATAATGAGGGAAAAAAACATTTCTTTTATACTTGCTTACAATAAAACTGAATGAACACGCATTGTTTTTATAAAGTGCGATTTGTGTATGGAAAACTCAGTGAAATATCTTCAATAATCAACTGAAATCAAATATCTTAATAAAATATTTGATAAAAAACAAGTATCATTATGATTTCAAAAAGACCTTTACAAGAAAAAATGCATAAAAGCATAAGCATCACATACTTCAAAAATATTTCTTAAAAAATACGTATTTTTAATTAAAAAAAATAAAGATGTAAAGATATCTTTAAAACAGTGATTACTGGATGAAAGCTGCCACGTGGTTTGCGGTAGTTACACGGTGCCAGATCTACAAGAATTAATATTATAGTACTTGGAAACAAACCTCATTGCCAGAGCCGGGAGGTGGGGCGTTAAACTGCGCCATTATCGCCTCCAAGTCAGAACAACAGGAAATCCATTAAAATAGGTATCTATACCTTTATTGTACGGTAATCAAATTAGATATTTTCTTGATGTTACCGTAAATAACCTACTAATAGGTGCATGTTATAGTACACTACTACTAAAAGTTGATGACACACAGGTGCTTGGCTGTAAAATGCTTGCTAACTCTTGGTAACAGGTGCTTCGTATGGTAAACTAACCTTTTATGGTAAAGTATACTAACTGCCGATTCTAAGTGCGTTTCTGGTAAATTTCCCAGTAAACAGGTAACAACAGGTGACTACAACAATTGGGTATGTTGGTACCGGGTGATTTTGTACTAAAGTATCACTATTTTGGATGAAACGTGCTTTTCGTTGTAGATTACCACATGATGTTACAGACAAGTGCTTTTGATCTAAACGATCAATGATTATTACTGGGTCAGTGCTTACAAACCTGGGACTTTACCGCCTCAAAAACAGAATGACAAAACACTATTGTAAACCACTGCTAACCTGAGCACAAAATAAATATCTATTTATAAAGCGTTATAGTTTTTGGCTTACAGCTTACTTAATCTAATTCATCGAACCGCTTTTATTATTTCAATACATATACTGGCAATATTATGTATAACTGAAGGGAAAAAATGACCATTTTTACATTGTCGAACTGTTTAGAAACATTATTATTAAACTTTGATAATATTTTTTTCTTGCAGATTTGTTCGTACAGTGTATTTCTGGACAGGAAGTGCTTTTGTAGGAAGTTATTTCTATACACGGAATTACAAACACGTATCTCACTAACGGGTAGGTGTGTGCTCTACTAACCTCTGTGTTAATGGCCTCCAATTCAGAAAATAGCACTTGATTACCCTGGTTCACGAAATAAACACTGAACATGTCTTCAATAATCTTCATTTCTTTCACTTCGTTACGTACACGATATATTCTCATTAATGTAAATATCTTGTACGCTAGTTATATTAAGATTTGGTTTATACTAGTTGTCAATGGTGAATTAAATTCATCATTTTATAACCTGAAATATGTTAAAATAAAACGTATTGAAAAAAAATTGGGAGCTTTATGTGGTAAATAAAGCCTTTGAGGGATTGGTATCTTATAATATCACTATACATCATGATTTTCTAATTTGCAACGTTTCACTATAAGCACCGTAGAGATAGCATGTATGCATACATTATGTTAGTAACTAATGAGAGTAATTTGTAAGTAGGAAATACGGACAGTAACATCTACAATGCACCACAAGAGAATCTATTAGACCCATAGCTTTAGCATATCACCGGAAAACAGGAACAGTTAAGTTGATAAAGTTGGTATCTGTAGACATTGATAATTAATATATGCCTCCACCGTGCTACTGATATTTAGAAATCTAAATATCAGTACAAGTAAAAACAAACACGCAGGCAAGCTGATTTACATTTTACATTCGACAGAATCATTTTACAAACAAAAACATATATGATGTATCAAAAACATTATATATTTCGGTAAAATGTTGTTTAAAAAACTAACGTAAAAGACACAAGTACTCATATAGTGTATAAAATATGACACACTGTTGAAACCTGAAAGTAATATTGCCGTTAAAACATCACTAATTTCTAATCAATGATAACACGTACGAAGCATTTTACACCGACAATCCGGTAATTCTGTTTACATGATATATTGTCAAAACATTTACCATATCTTTTTCATGCGACAAAACCTCACCGTATTGTTTCGAGCATAAATATATTTTCGAGATCACATCAGACAGGTGATAACTTTATTTATATAAAATGGACCTACAATGGTCACACCATACATGATTAAATGTGAATGTTTCAATACCATTTCAGATTATCCTGATATCGACAAGACACTTACCCCAAATTCACTGACAAGCACATCAATGATACTGCCTATAACTGTCACGAAGTCGAATACATTCCAAGGATCACGGAAGTAGTTCTGTATAAGTGGATATTGAAATCAAGGTGAATTAGTACAAAGGAAAAAAGAGGTAACTTCATTTAACACAATTATACAAGTAAATAATTATTTATATCATGATTGGATAATAAAATATTGACTTTTAACAACAAAGGTATGATAAAAAATGAACTAATTTTTGTCATATGGTTAACATTGTGAATGATGCATTCAGAATGATGACATATTATGACATTCCTGATTAAAATAATATTCGTAATTATCTCGAAATATATCCGTAGAAATATAATATCAATTATTTATTATCATTACTGTAACAATAAGAATATTAAGCAACAATATCAATTCAGTATTTTCATTACTGTAACAATAAGAATATTAAACAACAGAAGATGAAATTAACGTAGCAATGAAGCACTTCTCTAAACGGCTTGTATTGGTAAAAAGCATTGGCTACGCTTTATCTGTTAAAGACTAAACATCCATGATGTTTCTAAAATGTCTAGTTATGGCAAATTAAATCCAATTGACATACGCGTCTCAATAAATTACTACATAAAGTAACTGTAAACGGAATAGCAATTATTGGTCAAGTCAGCATCACAAAAGATGGTGATAGCGGAACATACGAAGATAGTCAACATTTCAGTTACATGCCAATTTGTCGCGGATGTGTTCATGAACTTGATGGTTACATAAGTGTTGGTCTTGAAGTTTTATCAAACTCTTGTGTGTTCTTTGTCAACATAAATCTTAAGGGAAGTTTTACTATCTTGATGGAAACGTTTGTTTTAAACCTATAAGAAAACTATTAGTTTTATTTTAAATTTTAGATATAAAAGCTGTTAAGTGTTATCTCTATTATTCGTGAAATGTAACATAGTGTCCAGTATATGTACCAGCCTTCAAGTTTTTTCCCTTTTCTTTGAGTGCAATTCGAACTATCCATATATACACTATACATAGAATCATCATAAATATTTTGTCAAAGGTGTTACGTTCTCCCATTCTATCTGACATAGTTCTGCAACAAATGCCTAAAACATAATGGAAATTATGAAATAAATTTTCAAAGTCAATTTACTTTTCCTCAAAATTACACAGGATGTGAGGCCTATTGTAGCAACTACTTTTTTAACTACACACATTGGAGATTAAGAAAATTTACCTCAATATGTAGAACAGTTACCCATAACAAATTACCAGTATTTGATGAAAATATAATATACTTTTTATTCATGATATATATACACTTATCCATTCCATAAAGCTACCGCATGACTATATTGATAGTGTTCAATATCCAGAGAGATTACAACGTATATCTACAGAATGTATATATATGTTATAAATATCACGGACTAATCATATATATATATATAAATACTGGTACCAACCATGCTCATGACATGCAATATATTTTCTACCAATACTAATCATTTTGCTACACAGAGTTAAATATATGTCTTTTTCAGAAGTTAAAACGGAGAATGGAACAGGGATTTAAATGAAATAGGTAAAATCCCATCTTGTTCCATTATCCGTTTTGACTTCCAATTGTAATAGTTTATCTTTTGTGATGTTGACCTGGAAACAAATGCTGAACGTTAACACAAGTCATAAGTGACAACAACCAGAGGGAAAGCTGTGAAAGTAGCATATTATCTTCTTCAAATAGTGTCCTTACTTCTTCCATCATACAGTAGTACACAGTGCTAGAACGGCAGCGGAATAACTTTTTCGAAATAATTAATGAATTTTCCAGCCGAAACTATATTTCTCTAACGTTTTAGTTCTTTTTCAGTAGCATTGATTTTTTTGTGTCGAAAAAGTTGAACTTCCTCTAGTCTTAGTCTTTAATTATAGATATCCAAGCATGTATTGTAACAACTATTACACTATACAACACAGCAGGTTGTATAACGGTAGAAAATACCTGAAGATTGTCAACGTATTTTTGGTAATGAAGATTGAAAATCAGAAAGTCAATCAATATTGCATATTGTTGTAATAGTTCGGAATCATCCGCATACGGGGAAGTATCCCTGGTATTGGTAACCACTTCTGATGAAACACAAAGCAAAGGAAAGACTACAGCAGCCAACCTGATGGGGCACATCATGGTATTGTAAATCAAAGTAGCATGCTCAAACTGTTAACAATATACGTGTACATAGTCAAGAGAATATATCAGGATGGCTGTATATGGAATCCATATAAATTAAAATTTCTTGAAATGTACAAAATAAGACGGTTGACTAAAATAAGGGGGTAACTAAGGAAATCTTGAGAGGGTAGGTAGCGCATGATATAATAATAAAATGTAACGTTTGGTAAATAAATGTCACTGGATACTGAATATAATCAGCCACACTAAAGCGAAAACAAGGGGGTAACTGGAGTGGATATGCCTTCATCATTAAAACACTTGGTGCAAATATATATAATGTATATATATATGCTGTCCTTATATGATAAAACAGTGATTTTGAAACAAAAAAACAACTGCAATGCGAGTCTATATATATAAATATATGGACAGGTTAACAAGCTGGTATCATTCAATAAGATGTGATATGCGTATACTGATATGGACTGAAGGAGACAACAGGAAATAGATGCAAATTGTGCTTTTATGAATTATAATATTACATTTCATTCATGCATATATCATTCAAATCTACATTGTGACATACTACTAATTCAATCCCTAAATGAGAATGGAATTGCTCTCGAAATTTGGTTCTGATCATGTTTACTGCAGCTTCAATATCGTGAATTAATTGAAACAATAATCAGAATTCTTCATTTTATAGAATTCCTTATAGCATTAAAAAATAATAAATTCTCAACAATTGTAATTCCAGACCATAGTCATTGGCTTACACTGGAATAAACACACTTGTTTCACATTAATTAAAAGACAAATGTATGAAATGGATTCCGTTTGAATTAAACATGAACATGAGGTTCTCCGTTTGACGCATTATTATACAAAGTACGTTACACATACGATGTCGGAAGTTGATTTCGAATTCCTGATACTGAAGTTGACCTGTGTTTAATGCTGAATGAACCATGCAGGAGATCAGGCTGGACAACTTTATGCATTCCTCTAAAGATTCTATTCAAGGAAGTATCTGTCTGTCATCTGACTCTGTTTCATCAACTCTCTTACTTTAAGGAAATTTCACATTTTTTTCTGATTTTCTTTTTTTCAAAGGGAAGGAGTTACTTTCACTATGCACCACTTCCTTACGTTAAATTTCCTTAAGTTAAGGAATGTTGATGAAACTGGGCCCAGGAATCAATCGGTGGCGATAAATAAAACAATTATACAGATGCGTGCTCACATGTTAAGCCAAATATACCTTGTACATAATCATTTTTATCTGGAAATTATTCTATACTAAAACTTTCAGAGATGAGGCAAAACGATTTAACTTAGCACAGCTAACATAAAAATAGCTTCCACTGACTAAGTTACTACACTCTTTAAATGTTTTTTTTTTTATCAAAACAAATGATATTTCCTGTGTAGAAAATATCAGCAAATACATTTTTTTAAATAGGTCAAATTACTTGTGAATAAAGATGAATAAAATGAAGAAAAATCTCTCAATACGCAATATTGTAGACACCAGTTAATCTAAACGTTAACGTTATAACAAATATTTTGTTTTAGATTATTAAATTCCATTTCTCTTAAATATGGAAACTATCTAAATGTACGGAAATAAGAGTAGAAGTATTAATAAGAAGCATTAATATTGAGTTGAGATTTCCTTTTTTTTTTTCAGAAAAACTTTGACCAGGCACAACAGTGAACAGTGCTAGTAAAGTAACTGTGAAATCAGAACAGATAATAACAAAATATTTATTGTGACATACAAAAAAGGTATGCATTTTTCACATTCGATTGAGTAAAAACCAAGCTGACGAAACATCAGTTTGATTCCACAAAATGCATCAAATGTCATGTTTCTTCTCGCAAAAAAGTTCCTTGAAACTTTTCATCTGCTTCTTTTACTTCAATCTTTTCCAGAATCATATATTCGGCTGTCACTGGAGTCAAAACTGTTTCCGTTAGCCTCGTACTCTTCAACTGAACTAATCTATTTGAGATTCGTGCAACAAAGGTGAAACTTAAGTTTTAACTAAAATCATGAAAAATAATAATCATAATAAAGAAAAGAATATTGTTTCCTCGAAACACTCATTTCCAAATCCTACTTGATTGGCAAAATGTCTTTATTCCTTTCTAGAACAACTACGTGTATATTCAGAAACTGTCAAACATTTTTAAAAGTATTTCCTTAAAAAAGTGTTGAATTCTGTCTTCCTATCAGAAGCTAATGATTTTGTTTTTCCAGTAATCAAGCAGTCAATACTAACAAGATTATTCTACATTGAAAACTGATCTGTTAGTTTGTTGGTTAGTAATATGCCGTATGCAAACTATAGGCATTTGATTTAACTATTCTCAATTTTTTAAAATTTAATATCGAAATGTTCATTGGTTTTCACACACAGAAAAAGACATTTACTGGAATTTGTAGGTAAATCGGGGAAATATTAATGTTATAGATCTACTTGAGGGAGTAAGAGGACTTTAATTGTACATTTCTTTCTTTTCAAGTGAGACTTAAACAACAGCAATGGTAGTCGTGCCTAACATTAGTTACCGTTAGTAACAATAACTAAATGATATTGCAGCCATTCTCCTTCTGATATAGGAGCTACCATGTTGTATCATATATAATCTGTTTCAGTTTTCAATAATTAGATAATTGCTTCGACTGTATAAAATGCAAAAACTGCATGTTGAAGAAAATATTTATGAGTTGGATGCATAAGAGACAGAAATTGAAGCAACTTTACATTTGTTGAATAATCTTTCTCTGTTCATGTTTATATAGTTAAAAATGGATATGTTAGTTACGAAATAATGGTTTCTTGATATTAAAATATTATGAAATTGCATGAAAATTTTGGATAAATTTTCCACTAACCTGTATAATTATTATACAAATTCTTTGATTTTCAAATTATATGTAAGACATATATAATATATACATTGACGTAAACACTGAAGCAGAAAGCAATATTAATAATGTGAGAAAGAATAATGATAATAAACATTTGTTCACAGGATAATTTCATAATGATCTCAAAGGCACAATCTGATTGGTGCTTTTAGATTACTAGGATATCTAAATAAGACAATCTGATTGGTGCTTTTAGATTACTAGGATATCTAAATAAGACAATCTGATTGGTCCTTTTAGATTACTAGGATATCTAAATAAGACGGAATGGTGCCATCAATGTCTGGTCAACTCTTCAATAGACCTAGTGTAAAGTACATACGACATGAGAAATCTTGAAAATTGTGTAGCGTACTGCATTTAATCATTTGCATTATTTCTTCGAAAATTGCCTGTAGATATAACTTAAATGTAGACAAATCAATAATGGGTTATTTTCCTTTTTCAACTTTTAATGTGCAAACCTTGTGACGGAATGGAGCACACAAAAAATACAAAAACACAATTTCTTACTAAACAAGAGATCCCAGAGGGATCTTGGCGCCCACCATTGAATGATCTTCATAAGTTCCATGTCAGATTGATCTTTTCTCTACTTTTCCCTTCATTTTACTAATCTGTGCAAATTGAGACATCCCTCCAGTACTTTTCAAACAAGGGAATCCTAGCTATATAAGAAATTTGAGATTTAACGATTATGGCTGTTTGTTTGCCAGGTTGTTTTGAGGACAGACTGGTCCAAAAATGCAATACAAGGGACCAGGGGGAACCTACTTATGAAATTTGAGCAAGATCCATTCAGTACTTTGAGAAATAGAGATAACAAACTTCAATTGTCAAAATCCAAGATGGCGGTCTGTCGGCCATATTGTTTTCCAATTGATCTCAAAATGCAATAAGCATAAAAAGGCACCAAGGGGAACCTCCATATGAAATTTGAGAAAGATCCCTTCAGTACTTTCTCAGAAATAGCGATAACAAACTTCAATTGTCAAAATCCAAGATGGCTGCCTGTCGGCCATATTGTTTTCCAATTGATCTCAAAATGCAATAAGCATAAAGAGGCACCAAGGGGAACCTCCATATGAAATTTGAGAAAGATCCCTTCAGTACTTTCTCAGAAATAGCGATAACAAACTTCAATTGTCAAAATCCAAGACGGCTGCCTGTCGGCCATGTTATTTTCAGATTGGTCTCAAAATGCAATATGCATAACTAGGCACCAAGGGAAACTTACATATGAAATTTGAGAAAGATCCCTTCAATACTTTCTCAGAAATAGTGATAACAAACTTCAATTGTCAAAATCCAAGATGGCTGCCTGTCGGCCATGTTGTTTTCAGATTGGTCTCAAAACGCAATATGCATAACTAGACACCAAGGGAAACTTACATATGAAATTTGAGAAAGATCAATTCAGTACTTTCTCAGAAATAGTGATAACAAACTTCATTTGTCAAAATCCAAGATGGCTGCCTGTCGGCCATGTTGTTTTCAGATTGGTTTCAAATCGCAATATGCATAACTAGGCACCAAGGGAAACCTACATATAAAATTTCAGAAAGATCCATTCAGTACTTTCTCAGAAATAGTGATAACAAACTTCAATTGTCAAAACCCAAGATGGCTGCCTGTCGGCCATGTTGTTTTCCGATTGGTCTCAAATCGCAATATGCATAACTAAGCACCAAGGGGAACCTGCATATGAAATTTGAGAAAGATCCCTTCAGCACTTTCTCAGAAATAGCGATAACAAACTTCAATTGTCAAAATCCAAGATGGCTGCCTGTCGGCCATGTTGTTATCCGATTGGTCTCAAAACGCAATATGCATAACTAGGCACCAAGAGGTACCTTCATATGAAATTTGAGAAAGATCCCTTCAGTACTTTCTCAGAAATAGCGATAACAAACTTCAATTGTCAAAATCCAAGATGGCTGCCTGTCGGCCATGTTGTTTTCCGATTGGTCTCAAATCGCAATATGCATAACTAGGCACCAAGGGGAACCTGCTTATGAAATTTGAGAAAGATCCCTTCAGTACTTTCTCAGAAATAGCGATAACAAACTTCAATTGTCAAAATCCAAGATGGCTGCCTGTCGGCCATGTTGTTATCCGATTGGTCTCAAAACGCAATATGCATAACTAGGCACCAAGAGGAACCTTCATATGAAATTTGAGAAAGATCCCTTCAGTACTTTCTCAGAAATAGCGATAACAAACTTCAATTGTCAAAATTCAAGATGGCTGCCTGTCGGCCATGTTGTTTTCCGATTGGTCTCAAAACGCAATATGCATAACTAGGCACCAAGGGGAACCTACATATGAAATTTGAGAAAGATCCCTTCAGTACTTTCTCAGAAATAGCGATAACAAGAATTGTTTACGGACGGAGGGACGGACGGACGGACGGAGGGACGGACGGACGACGGACCACGGACGCAGGGCGATTTGAATAGCCCACCATCTGATGATGGTGGGCTAAAAATATGGAGTACTAATAATTTCAACACTAAATGAGCCCATATCCATTATTTTATTAAATAATCTCATTGACAGTATCAACGTCTTATCAAAAATATATTAATGATTTTCATTAAGATAAAATTCTTCAAAAAGTATCACACATTGTCAGGAAAAGCTACAGGATGTAAGGGAATAGAAAAGCTAGTGGTTACCACTTTCATAAATGTATTTTTTAAACAAGAATGATTCCTACTAAACTCACTACAAATCAGAGTACATTGGGATACAGGTGACATTAAATACGAGCATGCAAATAAGACAATATTGGAGGATAAATGACCAGTTTTCACACTATTTCTTCGTGTTAAATGCAAACTATGATTAAGGAGCAACCACCATGTGACCTATCAAATATATAAACAGAAATGAACATGTGGCTGTGAGTTGGTGATATAATATATAAATATGACATTGACTGCTGATGTGTAAAGTAAGATGAAGGCATATTCGCTCAGCGGCACTGCACAAACTTGCACAGGGACAACACCCACAGGTGGATAATAGTCCTGGGTAGTCTGTTTTCGAAACGATGACATATTTTTTTAACTTGATGCAGCAAAAAGAAAAAAATATTTTTCGTTTTTTTTTTTTCAACTAGTCTCTCTGGTGTTGTACTTTCATGAAAAGATTGCCAAAAAATGGAAAGTACGACTTGCAAAAAAACAGGCTACCCAGGTTTGGTGGATAGGGGTGTATGTCGGTGACATAGTAATTAAGTTTAATCCACAAAAATTAACGACTGAAAAACAAAGGAGTTTGACGAGTTTAACAGACTGTTTCCGCAAACCTTTACTCCAAACGCTAGTATCTTGAGGACACACTCGATGGTGAAAAGAACCGTAAATACGATATTTATTGATATTAGAACCCTTTCGTATTGAGTTGAAGCCGCTGTTAAATCAACATCGTTGCCCTGTGTACCATCAAATTGGCTTTGGTTAGTGAACTGAAAATTAAGCAGGTTAGAAAGAAGCAGAGATTAAAACCTCTTTCCATATCACACAATATTCTATCTGAAATCAGCCAGATTTGGAATATCGTACTTGTAATGAGTTTCATATATATAAATATATTTTTCTCTCTCTTTTCTTTTTTTTTCTTTTTTTTGCACTTTTACATAAATGATATATCAAGTTCTTTACATTTCGCTGATCTCAAACAGAAAATTAAAGGGAGACAACTTTAATAAGAAATACTACACACGAACATGTATATCCTTATCAGATTAAACAGATAAACTAAAGTTGTCTCCCTTTACAAGTCATCATTCAGTATTAGGTATGTATTTGGACAATGCAATAAGTTGTGCTACGTTTTTTGTAAGATCTAATGTCGTGCAACAAGGCAGGCCCAAGTCTCCATATCACCTAGCAACCCACGTCATGGTAACAGGGGATTATGGTATATGAATTTTAGACACAATGTCATAAATGAAATTATACTTGCATAAAAAATTATCATTAATACAATTTTTAATAGGGTTGAAATTTTTTATGTAAGTATAAATATTTATATCATTTTAAATTCAGAAAATGTGACCATGACCTTTGTGAATAGTTACTTGGTGAATGAGTATCATACACTAGAAATACCCAGATCCAAAGATTCAGTGAAATTCTACAGTTCTATTCATACATGTACCAGGGCATGAAAATTCATTCCTTTTCATACACAAAAATAGTGTATGCTATCATAAATCTTGAAATTAAATGCTTTCACTGCAATATATGGTAAAAAATAAACTTGATCAATTTTAATCAAGAAAACAAATAAATTATCCAAAAAAATAAACAAACCAAAATAGAGATTCAAATTTCAAAGAGATAATTGAAAAAACATATATATAAGTGTTTCAAATGAATTTTCAAACAAACCCTTGTTACAAGTTGGTGATGGATATGAAAAATACACAAAATAAATGAGTACCCCATGACCTATGACCTATAACCTTACCCTGCCAAAACCTATAAGCTTGAGAGTACACTCAATGGTGAACATTACGGTAAAACCACTATTAAGGTATTTCAAGATCTTCTTGTAGTCTTCTGGCTGGAGATTATACTGGATGGCAAGGAGAGAAGATGTCGTCAAGGTAACAACAAAACAAAACGTTGTCATAGCAACAGAATATAAAACTGTATCCTTTTTAATGGTGCAATACTGAAGGTGGTGAATTTTATCACTGGTGCCAAAATATCTCCTAAAATCTGCTCCTTTAACAACTTTACTAGTAGTGGGAAACGTCTCTCAATTAATATCCTCTAACAATAAACAATTAATATCCTCTAACAATAAATAATTAATATCCTCTAACAATAAACAAACCCTTTTGCAAATTGTATAACTAATATGTTCAAGCATATTCTAAAACAATTGTCAAATCATCATATCAACTGTTATACAAGTACCTTGACTAAAAGGCCCACACTAAACCTGCTGGTTCACAGGAATTCCTTTATTAATCTTTAAAACATTGTACATATGTATGATTATTTTATTCCCAATTTCATGTATTTGTTGTATAATCCTATTAACATTTTCCTTTTCAAAAATAGAGATACATAATTTCCCATTGCAATTTGACAAAGCAAAATCACAAACTTAAACAAAGCAAATATGACATTTTTTTTTACGAAATAAGTCATGATAAAATTAAGACATAAAACTAGAAGTGAGTATTTTGTTTCATTTAAATAAATTCCTAAACTGTACATTTAAAAAAATAATATTGATAATAGAAAATGTGATGAACAAAAGGGAATGGGATATTATAATTTTACCATCCAGCCTTAATTTCTTTACACATTGATTATGAGATTATCAGCCTGTATCAGCCTTTCTATATATATACATAAGTTTAATATAAGATTATCAGTTTACAATCATCAACATTCACATTCGACTTGTAGCTTACCTTCATCATCAGCACTATAGTATTTAGTGTGATTAGTGTCATGACAAAATATTCAAATTTTTGGGAGACGACCAGGCGCCAGACTCTGTATTTGGCCGTCCCCTTCTGTGGCATATAGCGACTGGTTGGGCGCGCATTTATTGCGTAGTCTATGCATTGTTTCTGAAATGAAATGAAAAAAATATTCATCTTCTGACATACATTTATGAAATTTATACAACAATGAAGAATTAGAATCATTATTGCTATATGAAAATCAAACATTTTTAACATTAAAATGGAAAATTCAAATATAGTTGTTCAATAAGTTAGTGAAGTGCAACAATTAAGGTTTAAGGAAAAGTAAAACTCTTTCAGAAGGATTGTTAGCAGATTTTGAACAATTTTGAGGAGAATAACATGAAATCAATCATCTAAGGGAGATAATCACCTGATTTTTGTCCAGGTCCTGGTCACCGAGGTCACTTTCTCCCTGTTCTTGGAATGTTATGATGATTAAGGCCACAAATATATTCACGAAGAAGAATGGAAAGACAACAAAGAAAAACACATAGAAGATGGCCATCTCCATACGGTAGCCAGGTTTTGGTCCCCTATCTTCTACCGTCGAGTCCATGGAGTTCTTGAGCACACTAGATCATAGAAAATGGCAGCTTTAAAAACTTATATTTATCCGGTCCAAATATGGCTTTCTTACATTTTCTAATTGCTTTGTTTGAATCAAATATATAGTGCATATCTAATTATTGATTATGTTGGTGAATATTTAATTACATTAACTTACCTTTCATATATAAACAATACATGATCTATTGATTTGAATTAACTACTCATCGAAAGTATACAAATTTCAATGTTTTGGAGTTTTACTAAAAATCTGAAGCATTTCAGATGAAAAGAACGTATTTTTGCATGAATAAGAAACTGACTATAACATTCTTTATTAACACTATTTTCAATGTATTTATTTTTGTAGATTTATTCTTTCACCGAAAAGAGTGAATAACAAAGTCCCCCAAAAATAGCAACATCTACAGTATGCTGCCCGTACTGGAGCTCACTAAAACTAGTATGTTACCTTTGTAACATTCGACATATTGTGGTACTTACTCGGGCCAGCCTTCCCCTGTGGTGACAGTAAATAACGTCAACATAGCAAACACGATATTATCGTAATGGAAATCCTGTCGTCGCCACTCTCGATCTTTGACTACGGGTGAGTCAGCACCTTCCTCATAGGAGAAGTATTGACCTCTGCAAAGTGAAGATGAAAAAGTTAAAAGTATCGTAAAGTACAAACATGTATTCAGAGCAGAACAAAAGAACACTCTGCCGTTTTAACACCAGAAAATATTTCTTAGGTTATCTAATTGTTGATTGCTGGAACAATTGACCACAGCATAGCATTTTCAACAAGGAATTTGAAATTAAAGATGACTTAGTTTCGTATGTACTTTATGTGGTATACATCTTTTATTTGTGTTAAAGTAGGACTTTGAATATTACTGGGATTTTTTTTGTTTTGCTTTGTTTTTTTGGTACACATACTGGCATTCCTTTTTAGTCTCCTTGGACTCATCAGTACAGAAAAAGAATTTTCCCTTGAACAACTGGACTGCTATGACAGCGAAGATAAATTGGAACAACATATACACAATGAGAATGTTTGAAACGTTCTTCAGGGAATTCACCACACAGTCAAACACCGCCTAAACAAAAATAAAATAGAAAAAATACACTTTAATTTAACTTAGAACACACTTTTTATAGTTTTATCATACGACAATGAATGTGCAGTATGTAAACAAATCAATTTTGTAATAGTATATATTATATTAATAAAAGACAAAAATCAGATTTCCCAAATTTCACTTTATGTTGATTGTCATGTTTAATACGTATTTATAAACATGAGTTACGTCCAAGCTATCAGATACCTGAGACAATAGATATGGTAACAAGAAAGAACAATCACTTAAGATCTGGAATTGGGGGTGGGAGGGAATGTGAATTTTCAATAATCAGTAAGAGACATGTCTTTGGCTCAAACTATTTGCCTAAAACCAAACTGCAATAGCAAGTGAGCAACTATCTTTTGCTAGTATGGACATATCATACCCACCTTTAACTTCGGCACCCTGTTGATGGTTTTGAGAGGACGAAGCACACGGAGTACCCTCAGAGATTTAATGGTATTTAGGTTTTTACTCGCACCATCACTGTGAACAGAAAAAAAAACCTTCTCCAGTGAACTGGCAGGACATTTTTGCAGACAAAACTGCATAGGCAAGGGAGGATTGAAGCATAGAGATAGAAATTAGAAAGTATAGTTTACATCGAGTGCAGGGATGAGGGAAAAGTGGCGAGGGATATAATCAGATTTATCTAAAGGTGTACGCTACCTTACTCTAACATGCAAACAGTTGTTAAAATTGTCTTTATGATGAAGAAATGAATAAGTATCTGGATATAATAAATATTTACTCAAGAATATAATTTAACAGACTGAAAAATCTCATGTAATTCTTTATTGAAAGATTAGTTTAATTATTTTAGAAATTAAGGGAGATAACTCCCACAAATCACAGGTATAATGTGTAAGGTAGCATATAAACCGAGAGAAATTAAGGTAGCAAAAGAAATATCATAATTATGAAGAGATAGATGGGTATTGAAATACAATGCATTGTGAAGGGACTGGCCAAAGTGATGGGAAGAAAAGGTCAAAAAGGAATTCAATCTGCAAGGACAAAATCTGTAAACTTGATGCATGACTAGCGTGACATAACTTAGAAGGAAAAAAAAAAAATGATTTCAAATGTGAATTAACAACATGTGCACAGGAGGGAAAGATAAGTAAATTATGTAACCAGTCATATTTTCAAATAATTCACTACATATAGAAGGAATGGCCATTAAACATTCAATGGTGAGGATCACTGCCAGTTTACAAAACCGTAATGAACAGCACTATTCTTTGTGTTCAAGGTGTCAATTTATGCAGATATATATTGTGAGTAAAAATATCATTGCTAAAGATAAAAATCCACCTGCTTCCACATCCAATTAACTTACAATAAAAGATATAGATTTCTATAAAAAGAACCAGTGGCCTTCATGCCAAGACTCAACAAACCTAAATATGGAACTTGCAGCTATTTGAAGATATTTCCTTAACTGTACTGAGCCATATGTTTGATATACATTGAAACTTTAAGCTACCTGAGTGATGACAAACATAACATTATTATAGCAACAGAAAAATAAAGGTATTTTCAAACCATCTTCGTAGGTTACTACTCTGATCGAAATCCAAAAATGCGGTTTATTGAATCACTGACAGATATATGGAATATCATCTCAAAGACAGAGTAATATTTGTTTAATAGTGCAATTAATTAATGTAAAAATTGGAAGCTACACCCAGGTGGACAAGACCATAAGTCTTAATTTTGTATGGTAAAGCAATTAATATTCATGTCAACAAGCTGGATATTTCGACAGTGGTAGCTTGACTGATACCCTACTACAGTATACCAGTACAACACAACTAATTAGTATGCAACCTTTAGGAGACATTATTCACTCCTATAGAAAAGAGCTCACCACAAAGAAACTCGCACAAAAAAATATCTGAAATCTAATTAAATATCACTGATCCACCAGAAAATACTGAATATGTTTAAGGGGAGACTTCCCAATAATAAATCTTGATCATACTGTGCAAAAAGTAGGATGTTGATGACAGATACGTTTGACAAGAAACTTACATTTTTGATAATGAAAATAAATAAGGTAAAAGCTTCTAATCTTTTTACTTTGTAACTTGTGGATTCTACATGAGGACAAGTTGAACAAGCATGTGCAATCGAAAGACAAATCAGTGAGGATCAATATATATGCAATTAAATAAGATTTTTATCATGTAGAGCTATGAAGATTATGTTAGAAATACATAAGAACGCAAATATTTCAGATTATTGATATATCTTGATGTTCATTGTATCACATGAATAAGTGTATTTTGCAAATCTTATTTGGCAGCTAAGAAATCAAGACCATATATATAGAACACTTCATATAAATATGGGAAGATGTCAAGAATCATCGCGATTTGGGGAGAATGGTTGTCACTATGACCAGTCACCATGGTTTGCAATGATAGAGCAATCGATCGGTCATCATGACTCCCAAATTGGCAGTAAATGAAGGACATCACAACATCTCAATTATATTCCAGTTAAAAAAGCAAACACACATCAAATCTGTAGCATTAGACAGCCCTCATTCTTTGAAGGGAATGATTGTATCTTCACCTGACCATCCCTACATCTACAATAACAAATTAACACACCTTCACACTTAAATGTTGGTTTGTTTTTGTTTAACGTCCTATTAACAGCCAGTGGGCCTGTACCATGGAAATGGATATCTCAAGCCTGGTGTAAGAGTTTGGCTGACCAGCACACAGGTCAATGATATATCCCTGTCCACAGAACAAACCCAACTAAGTCCATTCAGAGAAGAGGAATATTTCATTATTAAGTGACCAGTTCACCGTGAGGACTATCACCACTCTCACTCGATCAACGTGACGAATTATTCTGTATTTTCCAGAGCAACACTTTCTTACATGTACATTGTAAATCCTGAATTTCCACTGAAAGACTTTACTAGAAATTAAACACTTGTATAACAAGTCTCATATGTGTGTTTCTCCAAAATGCTCATATGCTGAAATGTTCAATCTACTGCACAAATTATTGAAGTTCAGTCAATACACTAGTGCCTGTTTAACACAGGTCATATCATGTTATGTAAAAATGAGTCAAATTCTCACGTGTCCAAAATTTACCATTACCCAGTATGTTCTATGTAACAGGTAAAAAGTTAATTTCAAATTTTTTTACAGTTCATTTTTTTACCAAATATATTCTATTACACCTTAAATCAGATTCACATCCACGTATAAATGTTACGGTCACTTTCTTACTTATTAATTTTCAGTGGATGTAATTTATTTTATAAAATGTAGATTTGATAATTCAAAATTACCATTATTATCAAGTGTATAATTGAATCATACTCAATAATCTAAAAACACCTGAGCAAGTAAATCATGCACAGACAATATTACTGTGTAAAATGTTGTATATAAATGTATGTGTACATAACAGATCGCGACGTGACTGTGTGTGTTAAATAGTTACAATGAAACGTAATATCTGATTAATGGTAAAAGTATACAAAACTAATGTGACTACAAATGCAGACAATTTATGTTCAATAATTATAACATCACATCTAAAATGATGATGTCATAATAACTAGTGATGTCATAGGAAAAGTGCATAATTGTTAGGTCATAGAGACGGTGATGACATCACACTTAGTAATGTCATAATAAAAGTGATGATGTCACAGCAGCTAATGAACGGCCCTCCCATCCTTGACAACACAGAAAGAAAAAGGGAGTTTTTTACTGATGATATTAGACGGAGATGCTAAAATAAATGTATTGATAAAAAAAAAAAATTTGGCTTAATATTTTCCCAGAACTATTAAGAATCTGTTAAAGCACAGACATAGTATTATTAATATGTAACCAGTACATGTGGTAGATGTCAAATTGTTGCACAGATGACAATTAAGTTATGAATTCCAGTCAAATTGTTTTCACCTTCTGCACAAAATGCACTGGAAAATCAAACAACTTGAGCATAAATTGACAGCATATCTAACCGGAGTTATTGCCCAGTTCAGACATACAAAATACCTGGTCAAATCCTTGGATTACACAGACTCCAAACCCAAATGCGTAACTAAAACCTTTGGTGATCCCATACAGTAAGTCAGGAATCACAGTGGACAAAGGGAAACATTCATGACAATCCATTCCATAATAATGTAAAGTTCTTAATGATGCAAGATCTTAACAACTTTGTCTACTGTCGATAGTTACACATGGTATTTCATTTACATCAAAGGACAACATATTTTGTCTAAAGCAACTTCAATATTTCCTTGAAAAATGTAATTAAAAAATAACATACAATAATCAATACTCTGAACCAGTAAATTTCAAGATGATTTCAAGAAAATGAAGTAGATCTACAACTATTTGGGTGTCAGATTTGTAAATAATCTGATTTTTCTTATGATAAAACTACGGTGCATGTGCTTTGTTCGGCATCATGCTTTTTTTCTATATGAAATATTTTACAAAATATTCTAATGAATGTGGTGAGGAAGTGTAAAAAAATCTATCATTTATAGAGAAAAAGTTTTTCATGCAGAGAAAGTATATAATCAGTTACCCATGGCTTATTAACAAAAGAAAAAATTGTACAATGATTACAAAGAGAAACTGTATCGGAATGCTTGATCTGTGAAACAGAAATCATTAAAATGTCAAATGGAAATATTGATTTTTTTTTTTTACAATAATCTATATATGACTATTTCATATACAAGGATGTTTTTGAGACTAATATGGAAATAACAGTTGATATGTGTAATGCTTGGAGCATATTGAATTATCATTTCACTTAATTAAATTATTGCAAAAATTATGGCTAGCATTTGAAATTAGTCAAAATGGAAAATGGTTGCAATCTGAAAATTGTGTCTAAAAGTAACATGCTTTATTCTCAAATGTAAAACGAAAACATATGACAAACTTTTCCTGGGGTTAAAGTGTTAGTAAAATCTAGTAAAAGTATCATGTGAACTAGTTTATATAAGTATTTAAGACTGAGTTTAATTTTATCTAGAAAGTTTGTAGGTTTCATCATCTTTAGTGTTAAGTGATTCTTTTGTTGAAGAAAATGCCAATCTAAAATAAAAAAAAACAAAAAAAACAGTACTGGTTTTCCTAAAAGCAATTTTCATTTTGTTTTTGAGATTATATTTTATTTTGTCAATTACGTCTTATAACATAAGCTAAAAGTATTAGACAAAGTAAGTTTAAGCTTTCCTAAATTGCAACAAAACTTTCTAAAAAAATTTGCAGATAATATAATATATGTCCGACATTGACCTTAAGGTGAAGGTCACCCAAATTTGTCTGTTACACATTGTCTGCTACACACATACATACCAGTCCCTGGAAACGTACATGGGGTTGTGTGCATTAAGCCTAAGACAAGCTAAATTTAGAGACCTCCTTTTGACAAATTTGTACCTTACATCAAAATATATCTAGGCCAATATTTCTATTGTTCTAATATTTGGATCTTTAAAATTATCAATAATGAAAATGTTCTACTGATGATCGATGTCGATATTTTGTCAATATTTACGGTACTGAATAAGGAGGTTTGGCAAATATGCTTAAAAGTCAGTAAAATTATTTTGACATTCAAATGCTGTCATCCTGAACAACTTTGGAGGTGTATATATACTTGAAGCATATTTGAAAAAGACTATTTTACATACCACAATTAAGAAATGTTACAAAAATGTATGTGCAAAGTTTGAATAGGTGGTCATTCTAACAAATGAGTGAAAATTGAAACTTCATGCAGAACATTAAAATTTACAATTGTGTATCTGTGTGGATATATTTGGTAAACACAAAGTAAGTCATATCAACTTCATGAAGTAACAATTAATAATCTTGTTTATTTAGTCTATTTGAGATTTTTTATTTGAGATTTTTTTCAATTCTATATCTACAATATATTTTTCTTATTTACATTTTCAATATTTTACTTCAAACTTATGAACATTATTTGTTAAAAAATATTTCTAGAAAATTCCATATTGTGATTTTTTTTATTTCTGTACGTCTATCTAAATACATGTACATCAAAGTCTACAGGATCATTATAATATGAATAAAAATCCTACTGATATGTACAATTACTAGATCATATATAACCAATATAATTTTTCAATGATACAAAAATTTAACCAGATTTTATGTCCTTTCCAAAGTTTAAACAAACATGTGAAATCTTTCACAATTAGGTTACAGTTGAGGAAAATTACAAGCATATGACCTTTGAACCCATCAACCTTAACCTAAATCTGAGAGTCCCCTCATTGACAACTTTTTAGGTATCTAAAAAAAATTTGGTCTAGATCAAATGGTGTGAGAGTTGATAGAAGAAAGTCATGGATGTCACTTCCTTTAAAAACAAAGCCACGTATCCAAAAATATCATATACAACAACTACAGGGACTGTAATTGTGACCTTGAACTTGATCTATATTCAAATATTTTAATTGATATGAACATTGGCCTCTTTTCCAAACATTTCATCTTTGATATTTGTCATATCAGATATTTACTAAAATTTGCATAAAATATCTGAAATGTTGCAAGAGTTCATATTAAAAACTAGCTGAAAAAGCATTTGCAAAAATATAATCAAACTTCAATTATATTATAACTTCATGTTAATCGTTGCATATACGAAGTGTATGTTAATTCATATACAAAACCAATCTGCATTTTTTTTTTTTTTTATATATATTTCTTATTTTATTTCCTATTTAAATATTTTATGAAAAAAGTTTTTGTTTTCTTGTGTGAACATTTTTTAAGAAATATATCCACAATACATACATATATATATGAAAAATCAAAATATCCTTTTCAGTATACTTTTGAATATCATTTTGTTTATATTTAAATAATTTTATCCCTAGCGCATTGTTGGTGCCCAGAAAGTGAGTTTAAACTTTAAAGACCGTGAGGAAGGACCATGGTCTTGTTGTACTAGGATACAGAGGGAGTGAGGCGTGGTGGCAATAAAGCAAAAGTTGTGTGGCTCAGAGGACATACACCAGATATAAAGTGGGTCAAGGCATCAATTATAACATCAAATCATGGTAAAATCTCAAATTCCAACATCTACTATCATTCAAATTTCTTTGAATTTAATTTCTTGATAATATGTAATGATGAAAACTTCTAATAAAGAAATTTTACTGAATTGGAAATAACAGATAAAGTCGGCATTTCCAAAATTGTGATAAGCTGAGATGTGGCCATAAATATTAGTCAATACAGTACATTTGTACTTACAATAGTAGTCTTGTCAGAAAAACCAGGTCAATAACTCTTGATTTAAATTGTGATGTCACAAATGTTCTCTTTCAATGAAGTGATGTCACAATACTTTGTCAAATACTGTTCTTTCACTCTTGATGAATTACTTACGTTTCATTTTGGTATGTAACCCGTAATATGACAGTGAGAGAATTTTTATTTCAAAGAAATATTGCCTAAAAGTGATACTGATTATGACTCCCTTTCAGCTACATATGACATAATGCAGGTCAATAATTGATAAATACATGCATTAAATATGTTTTCTTCAATCAATTTTGAACCATATTTCCAATGATTTACTTTTGGCCATATCTGCAGCAATATATTTTTTTCATAAAAAATGTACATTTCCAACTCTGTACATCAAAACACAAAACTCCATTATTAAATGCGAGACAAATTACTTGATCACTTATAAATTATGGAATGATATCTAATTTTCGCAGAAATTATCATCACCATACAAAATGTGATAATGAATCATCGGATTGTTTTAAAGGCGCACTTGACCCATAATATACTGATCGTTTCTGAGGATATAATATACATGTATAATGTTAAAAATTGAAACAAATAAAAATATACTACCATTTTGCTACTATAAATGCATTAGAAGTGCTTGGCATTACTTATGAAAAAAAATTGAGAAAGAGAACGACAGAGAATGGGTGTTGACAAGGTCACCATTGATAAGAATGTCTGTGAACACCTTATGACAAGGTCATTGTGACAAGGTCACCACTGGCAAAAATGTCTGTGAATACCTTATGACAAGGTCACCACTGGTAAAAATGTCTGTGAACACCTTATGACAAGGTCACCACTGGTAAAAATGTCTGTGAACAACTTGTGACAAGGTCATCACTGGTAAAAATGTCTGAACACCTTGCGACAAGGTCACCACTTGTAAAAACATCTGTGAACATTTTTGACAAGGTCACCACTAGTAAAAATGTCTGAACACCTTGTGACAAGGTCACCACTAGTAAAAGTAAAATGTCTGAACACCTTATGACAAAGTCACCACTGGTAAAAATGTCTGTGAACACCTTGTGACAAGGTCACCACTGGTAAAAATGTATGTGAACACCTTGTGACAAGGTATCACTGGTAAAAATGTCTGTGAACACCTTGTGACAAGGTCACCACTGGTAAAAATGTCTGTGAACACCTTATGACAAGGTCACCACTGGTAAAAATGTCTGTGAACACCTTGTGACAAGGTATCACTGGTAAAAATGTCTGAACACCTTAAACAAGACTTACATGAGAATGTTATAAAGCATAAAATCAGGAAGGAAATAGAGGAAATAAAACATAGAAAAACTAGACTTAGTAAAAATGGATTTACATCATGCTGACAAGTTTGGAATCAAATATAAAAGAAAAACACAAAAAAAAATTGTTTATCACTTAGATTTTATTTTTATTTATCTGCATATTGACTAAAAGTTTAATGAAAAAGTACCAATTTTATCTTTTTGGTATAACATATTTCAGTCTGCAAACTTTTATTGAACTTTTTATCAATCTTTTTTTAATTCAGTTTAAATTTAAATACTGTAACCATAATTAAATACATTTTAATTCTGAGAAACAAAATGTTTAATTTTTACAGACCACTAATCTTATGATCTTGCTTGTAGAAAGTTTTGACCTAAAATTTCATCTTTTTTTTAAATGATTTTTTCCAATTCTATGATTTATTCAATAAGAATCCTGTCCTACAAACTATTATACAAAACAATGTGGATATTTAAAGAAATTTTAAGCATTCAAGTGCATAACATTGACAAGATACATGCAAATGTAATTTGTTTTAGAGGATTTACTTCTAAAATAGTGGTTAAATTGATATTTTAGTTAAAGTGATTTCAATTCAAAATTTCTGACATTAAAAAAATAATATCAAAGAGAAGAAAAAAAGAAGTGAGATACAAAAGTTGACTTGATATGTTTTTTCTCCTGAACAAAATTTTACCAGAAATTCATTTGTTTCAAAACTCTGATACATGTTAATTTAAGATTTTTTTTCAATAAATTATGCATCAATGAAAGATTTATCCATTAAAAACGCAATAAACAACACAAAAAGAAGTGCTGAACAGGCCAATGTGAGCCAGTCAGATGATCTTGTGTCAAAAATTAAGGAAAGGTTGGTGGCCATATTGACATTGAACTTGGGGAGCTGGCAGCTTCTCTACAGACTTACCTACTGGCGTTACTATGGAGACGAGATGTAAACACAATATGTTAATATAAGTTGTTGTTACCATGGATACGAGGAGATAAACACAATATGTTAATAAAAGTCTCGTTACTATGGAGATAAGATTTAAACACAATATGATAATAAAGGTTGCCGTTATCATCGAGACAAGGCATTCACAATAAGTTAACAAAGGTTGTGGTTGCTACAGAGACCAGATGTAAACACATTAGGTTAATAAAAAATTGTTTTTACAGTGAATTTAATACACGCTGCCGTTACTATGGTGACAGATTTGTAAACATAATATATCTATAAGGTTCTCATTGTTAGTTTCTATGGAGACGAGTTTTTGAACAAAATTTGATGCTATGATATAGTTGTATAGGCAAACACAACAAGTAAACAAAAGCTATTATTTCTATATTGGCGACAAAAGTCCAGAAAATAATAGGCGCACATATTCTGGTATGTCACATTGTTAATTAATAAATAATATAGGGAATCAATGGAACGTAAAACACTTAACAGACCAGAAATATTCACGACGGAGAGAGGTTAGATACAAAAAAAATAATGAAAAAAATGGACGGTTTCGTCAGGATAAGAGAGGAAAGCCAAGTAAAGCGCAAGCTGAGTTATAAAAATATTTTGAACTCTTAATGGGCACATTATCAAATTTAATTAAATAAAAAGGTAAATTATTTAATTTCCCTATATCCTAAACATGTTTGCTAAATATTAACAATAATTTATTAGGTAGAAATGTTCAATTCTAACTAGTACCAACTATACATGATAAAAATAAACTGAACTTCATCACGATATCAAGTTCTTGTGCTTTTTGATATGTATTAAAAAATAATCATGATTTATTTACAAAAAATATATGTAGAGACTAATTTTTTATAACTGGTAAGTCAATTAAGTTGTCCGATTTACTAAATTAAAATTTATAATTAATAGAATGTTGTCATATATAAATATTTATATTTTATACACATAAAGCTAAATTGAAAATATCCTTCTTCACAAATGATTACCAATAGTTTTGCTTTAGTTTTGCTAAACAACCTATCACCAGCTAAGGTCACTACCGAAAGACCACCAAAACGAATATGCATGAAATATAAAGAATCTGCAGAACAATGAAAAAATACTGATTTTAAAGTACATCATGTGCATGTATGTAATGCCACATTCAGATAAAAAGATTGACATACAATACCTCCACCATGAAACAGCAAACATGTATCATATTAATAAAAAAAAGTCCAGGACAGGAAAAACAATGGCAGTGTTGATCAAATTACCACATCGAAAATAGCCTCCCGAAAAAATTCTGATATTTCTTGTTAACTAGGAAAAATGTGTGAATGTTATTTTGAAATTATTCATTTGTTAGTAAGAACAAAACTCCTACAAACTAAGCAATTACTCATCCACGGTGATTTTGACAAGCCAAAAATACACTTGGGATGGAAAGTGCAATGATTCCCCACAAAAATACTCAATTAGCATACTGAATGTCCACTTCGTACATAGTAACTGATGCATCCAGTATCGCCTTAAATTATTACATCAGATTTCAGTTTTAAGGTGTGAAAGTATTACGGAACTGACCAGGTGCAATCCACTGGCTATTTTGGAGTGCAATCACACACTTTCAAGTTGTTCAGAATTCACTTTTAAGACTTACACACTTCAAACGTATCCACTTTTGACAGGTTCAAGGGAAAATCTGTTTTTATGTCAGTCTACCAGTGCCTAACTGTTCAAAATAAACGTTGATCAACCAAAGCACAAAATGTATTTTAAGTGTCATCCATCATATAGCTACCACTTTAAAACTTATCTATTGAACTTTGACTTATTTGATTGACCTCTTTTAACAGCCATACTGATCTACTACTACAGAGGCACACAGTGATCATGTCAGATAAATACGTACGAGAATTTGAAGGCAACGAGGGCGCATATCACCACAGCGGCGTCGAGAATGTTCCATAAATCTCTGCAGTAGGACCCCGGATGTAGAATAACTCCCAGATCTATCACCTAGGTAATTAAAAATTCCAGCGTAATTTATTAGTCAGTTGACAAATTATATCTGATTAAGAAGCTTTAACCAACAATACGAACATTTATGTCTAACAGCAAATTACATATCAATATAAATAGTTTCACTCATTATATAGTAAAACCCGTTGAAATCCAACAAAAACAACAGTACTGCCATTCAAATTATCATACGGTCACTCACAAATAAAATTTTTGGACAAAAAATGTGTTCAAATTCCTATCACTTTAGACAGTTTCCAATGAAACAAGACCATTGACAGTGTTAATGATATTTATATGTGTTTGAATCTTTACAGGAATGTTAGCATAGCGTATGTATAACCCTGGTAAATACTAGCAAAATTATGGCAATACTTTTGATTACACTTTTACCAGTGAAATATTGAAAAATATTCATTCTATAAAAGTGATATATTTCACTAGTGAAAAATATCACTTTTCTTGATTTGACCAATCAAAACACTGCTTACAAATGACAATGGTGAAAATTCAAAGCTTATCCAGTATATTTTGCTATAGAAATGTAATAGACAGAATATCAAACATTACCTTCAGTAATACCAAATATGTTTCACTAGTGTGGCTAATATTTTGATATTTTTCACTTGTAAGCGCACTCTTGAAAAATATAAAAATATTAGCCCCACTCGTGAAATATATTTGGTTATACTGAAGACTGTTAGATATCCTCTATGTATATATAACTGTATATAAATGTATACCTTCAATATCATCTCGATAGTGAATACGGCAGTAAACACATAATCAAAGTATTCGAGGATGCTGTTATGTGTTGACTTTTCTCTCACAGGATCCTCTGTCGCCAAGGCGATGCTACTGGCACTTATAACAATCATGATGAACAGATCAAAGTAACGGAGGTTCACAACAAAATGACAGAATCGACGAATTCTGGAAAAACAAATTTGTAAACAATGATATTATCAATCTGCAACAAATATGAACCCACACAACTATTTACATCATAAAAATCTACATTGTGTCAAAACCCTGGCCTCTTTTTTCCCTGGTGACCTTCAAATATAAACGTTTTTGACAATCTCCCACAACATGTCTCATAACCTTCACCCACAAGTTGCTTGACCTTTGCTTGACCTTCACATACAATATGTCTAGTTTTCAATCACAGCTTGTCTGACCTTCACCATTCAATGTCTGACTTTCATCTGACCTTCACTATTCAATGTCTGACCTTCATTTAAAATACATTTGACCTTCAATGTAAAAGTTGTCATGACCTTCACATTTGACTAATTTTCACCATAATATACCCTGTGTTTAGTAGCCATCTCTGACTCTATGTAAACAATACTCACGGGTTTGTAGGACCAAAGATGAACATAGAACTGTAAGGTAACATTGGTTTGGGTCCGCTGAATGAATTCTCTTCCTGCTTGTCCCCGTGGCAGGCTCCGGAACATCCACACTACTGTCATTACTCCCTACAATATACATCCAAAAACCATCATTTCACCCGTCGGAAACACAATGGACTGCTTCATTGAGGAAAATCTGCCATAAACAGTTATCAAACAGGAACACATGGGCTGGTTTTACTCTTATATCGATTATAATAATGATATTTTTTAAAATAATGATTGGGAAATTTCTTTAAACATCTCAGAGAAATATATGAAAGAACCATTTAATATGGTATAAATTGTTCTGAAAAAGATTTAAAAAAAAGAAAGTTGATGAAAAAGGTGGATTTGTATTTTGAAAATTTACACCTATTTAAAGATTCTTTTAAATAATACTGCAGATATTCTGATAATTTTAATTTCACTTATAAAAAAAAAAGGTTAGGAACATTTGAAATGTGAACACGAAATTATGAAAATGCTCTTGTTTCACTTTCCAGAAATAATTTTTTTGTCAAAACAAGATAATTAACTTGTAAGTTTATACAAGAAACTTAAATATCAAGTCACAAATATGACGAAATGAAATATTTTTTAACAAAAGGAACTTTAAGTGCACTATAATAGTATATAAAACTTCTAATCTAGCTTCAATAAGATTTCACGATCATAATTAAAGAAAAATGTTATAAACAGAAAAATCATTATCACTTAATCTATCAACTAATCATAATAAATGAAATTTAACAAAAAGTAGTACCAACAGTGTTTTATCAAAAATTTGTGCATAAAAAGGAACTTGAGCATCATACAAGATATTTGCACAGCAAATTTATGAAACATACAGAAGAAGAATGAAGTTTCAATATTAGTGATTTGAAGTAAAAAAAAAAAAAAATATACAGTCAGTTTTAATTCACAGGATGACTTGGTCCCCGCGAATAATCATCTGCATTCAAATATAAATCAATCACATTCATGCACCAAAATATAATCTAAAATCATTAAAAAATATATGAAAATAGAAATATATTTCATTATTTTCCTGTATTGAATACTATTTGTCTAGTAGACATTCTCTATTGACCTTTGTTTACATGTGAGTTATCTCCCTGTATATATGTCTACGTTACATCAATATTAACCCTGAAATAAAGAACGTTAGTACATACACATTTACATTTACATGTATCTACATTGTGCTGTTACAAATTAATTTCCAGTTGGAGCTTAGCCATCCGAGACACAAGAACATAAGCCTTAAAGAATATTGTTTTTATGTATAAATCTATAGCACGTTTTTATGCTTGATATTTTTTCTGGACTTACACGTTGCCAAAAAAATGATATGTTTTATATGTTACATACATTATTTTGGCTCTATATCCACCCCCCCCCCCCCCCCCCCCCCCCCCTTTATATTTCATCTATTTTTTCTACCAAAATTAATATGAAGCCAAAAATATATATGGATAATTTGGAATCCTCTAATTTTCCTCATATTTTATTTTGAATTCATACTAAGCTGAAAATACACATATGAAATTGTGCCTAAAGTCAAGATCATCCCATCAGCACTTTTTAATATTTTTTTAGCATATGTCTTATCTCCATAATAGGTTAACATATTGTAATACCACGACTGAATCAAAGGTAAACACAGTGTATAAAATATATATAATATATATGAAACGCTATAATTCTTAACTTTCTTGAAACAGTGTTAATAGTTTTATACCATAAATTTTCCTTCTTACTGATGTAAAAGATATACTTTTTGTTAAATTTATAAATATAACATGTTTGTTTATGTTGATATTTTTTAAATTTCCATTAAACTGGGAATTCAATTAAAATTCTTCTGAAATAAATATGGAAGAGATTTAGCAATTCAGTGAATGTAGATTTAAAAGTGAGCTAAATAAATCATTAAAGAAAAATAGTTATAATCATAGTGCATACATAAGAATGAAGTGAACAGAACAGTTTCCATACTACAGTATCACAGAGCAGTGAATTTAAGTCAAAATAATATAGAAAAGCACAGCTACTTCAAATGTGTCTCCCAATCCAATAGCATAGAATATAGAAAAGAAAAAAATCCCCCGATCATTCTCAAAGGGAGACAACTATGTACCTCCTTTTTTCATGTCCATTTCTTTCTTTTTCCGAGCTAGAAAATGTTTTTAGAAAAAAAAAATCATTGTCATAATTTGTCTAAGTATATATATTACTGTATAAACTTATATTAACTACTAGTATATGAAATATATACTATATTTTCCTTTTTCTAAAATAAATACTCCTTGTTTCTGAATTCAACATATCATTTACCAAATATAAAAAGATTGCACAAATTATATTGGAGTAAAAATAAACACTATGTACATATTCTTCAGAGTGATTATCAATATTTTTAAATTTTTTTTTTCTTTATCAAATTTGCAGACATTTTCTTAAAGGAAGTTCATACTATATAAATATTGCCTTTTGATGAGGTTTATACATGACTTTATCAACCTGAGAAAACAAAAACAATGACAGAAGACACCCACACTTAGCCAAATAAATATTTCAATTGAAGTTCAATATATATATATATATATTAATGAAAAATTGTTTATAACATCATTTATAAAGATTCTTTTATCTGCTCAGTTTTTCTCTCTCCTCTCTCTCTCTCACTTCTCTCTCTGTCCTCTCTCTATATTGCCATATCATCTTCCATCTTAAATAGAACTGTGATAATCTTGGTGTGCCCTTTACTGCTGTGACAGTTACCTGAATCAGACAATGTAATGTTGTCCAGATCAGTATGGATGTTAGCTTTGTTGTCCATTTCCAGAGCTAAATTTTTGTCACGGTTGTTCTTGAGATTATTTTGGCTTAGGTTTCGGTCCATCTGACTGCCCGAGTTACTGAAACATATACTGTAAGTGCAATGTTTATCTAGAATGGTAAAATGAAACAGTGGTGAGACACAGAGGGGGACAACATCCAACAACACACAACATTAATCACAGTGAAACAAAATCTCATATTTCATTCTGAAAGCTACATAGTATTTTTTTTCCCCTTAATCCAAGTGATTTTTTCTATCCAAAAGCCAGATATAAATCATAAACTATTTTTTCCCAAAACATTTATATATAATATTCATTCTTCTATCCAAAAGTTTCATTCTTTCAAGTAATTTTGGAAATATTTTCATGCACATATTTGTTCTCTCCCAAAATCAATTCTTCATAATCTGGCAAAAAATCAAAAAAAGATTTTTTTGTTTGTTTTTTTTTTGAGATTGTTTTACTGTAGCATAAAATAGGGAATAATAGTTCATGATAAAATTCAGAAAAGTTTGAATGTGATTTCATTTCTCATAATCAAGTTCTATAAATAAATATTTGGAATAATAATAAATATGAATACACCTAACCTTTAGGTTCTTCAGTCAATTACAGATATTTAATCTTTAATAACAAACTTTTCTGAGCTAGAAATAGCTGGAAATTTTACATTGTTTTTGATATGATCAGGCATCCAGATAGGATTTATGTTAGAATGACATTCATAAAATCTCCAGCATCAGAATATTGGTGATTAGAGATGGAATGTGTAATGTATAGAAAACCAACAGCAAGTTGCATACAAGGTCAGGGTCATAACAGAGGCAATACATAAAGTTCAAGGTCACACTGGTGGCAACACAACAAGTTTAAGGTCACATCAGTGGCATAACACGAAGGTTAAGGTCAGTAGAAAATTAACAGATATCAAGGTCACAAATACGTATTGACACATGAGAATTTAAGGTGAGTGAACAAGCTATATAAATTTTCTCTTTATTTATAAATAGAAAATATTCATACAAACTATTTAAAGTGATAATTCCAATAAAAAGAAAATTTAAAAAAATGTTGTTTCTATTTTAACAAGAATTACATTCTTTTTAATATCAAGTTCCTTAACTGTACTTTACTCATATACTATGCCAAACTTGAAATATTGTGTCTTTCCTCAGTCCATATTTTGTGAAGATTCAGGTACCTGGTATTTTAGATATTTTATGTATTTTATAATTCACTTCAATCCGTGTTGGCTTTGATGAATGAAAAAAAATGTATTTGCCATGGACTATATTATGAGTAGTTTTCAAGTTTTGTTTGCATTTCATGTTTCATGAAGTAATCGTATTTGACAGCCATAACTTCTAGACCTTATTGACAATTGATTAGGCTTCTGTGTTAATATGTAAGACCAATTTGTAGTTTTACCAGAAAACAAATATCTAGCCTTTAAAAATACCAGTAGAAAATACTTTTAGAATTTTCGAATTTATTTGTTTTCCAAGGATAGCATAAGCAGTAGAACAATGATGCTACAATATATAGTTCCAAAATGATTATATTTCAATTAAATATAAAAATGAATTGATACAGAGAATTTAGATAAGTATGATGGATGATGAGAAAACTGCATGTTCATAAACTTGTCAGAATATTATTGAAATAAAAGGAATATCAAAGATTTGTTTTTCTTTCTGGTAAATGCACTATATGTATTTCAAGGAAAGGAAATACTCAGGAATTGAAGGAGGGATCAATAGATGGGTGAGTGACAAAGGTTCAAATCAAGTGCTGTTTAGGAAAACATGTTAAGATTTAAACAATCTGGCATCAAAGGAGCAAAAATACAAAAGACAGAGAAAATCTGCTTAGGTCATGATCATGTGCACTTGCATTATGGCAGAACACAATGCTATATACAATGTACATGTACAATGTACTTATAATAAATTGATTTATATCTTAAATATGGGGAAACTGTCATAAATTATCAATATCATTTTAGTGAGAAAATTCATGGTCTTTTAAAAGATGAATATTTCCTGGATTTAAAGGAATATTTAAACAATAATTATGAAAAAGCAGTTAAATATCTCAAAAGATAAAACTTTTACATAAAATATCAGTTTATGAAATAGAACTGCCATTCCTAACTCTATGAAATATAACCGTTTTTCATCACAAAACGCAAAGTAAGTAACTTGTATTCAACATTATGAAATATATGGTCACATCTCTTATGAAATACTGATACTTTGTAATGTGCTTAGAGAAAATGATGACTTACTACGGAAAGTTTCCGGTCTTCGGATCTTCATTGTTGGCTGGAGATGGGGGACATATGTTAACCTGTGGTGGAAGTCCGGAGTCAGTCAATGCCAAAGCTTCACGATTCTGTTCCTCCAACATCCTCTGTAAAGTAAGCAATCGTTCAATCAAACATGGGCCCTGTCTAAACTGACATACTGAATGTCTAGTAGGAAACGTTTCTTAAAGGTATCCTTCCAAACAAACTATTAACAAATTTAAGGTTCAAACAACAAACTACAAATGTATCAACAAATTAAAGGCTCAAACAACAAACTATTAACAAATTAAAGGTTCTTAGACAAACAACACACTTAAACAAAATTATAATTGTCAGAAACTTGGTACAACATAAGTTGAATCTCAGAAATAAATGAGTATTAGAAATATCTTGACAAAGAGAACGCTACTACTTTTTAAGATGTTATATTTTTCTTTCTCATTTATGAGTTAAATTCATAGATTTTTTAACAAATTTCCAGAGGTATCAGAATATACTGTTACATAGATGATCTCAGAAAAATTTTCATCTAAAAAGAGATTTATTAAAGAGGTTTAACAATTCCTTCTTCAAGATCATATGGAACAGAAAGGAATGAAGCAAATTATTAACTTATACTATCGATAATATTCATGAAAACAACATTCATGTGTCCATAACACAATTCTTATTCTGGGTGTTATGACAATGTTGACTGAAAACAGTAAAGTCAGTAAAGTGATGACGAAACACATTGTGAAATACATCTCTACAAATACATTTAAATGATTAAAAGTAATGAAATTTACTCAGGTAAAATATTTTTGATGAACTGTACAATCAATATAATATGTTTCGGTGATGATGTCAATTAATTAATTGTTTCAGTGATGAAATGTATGTTCATTAATTTATCAGATGTTACAAAGATGAAACTAATTACATCATCTACTGACCTTGATAACTGTAAAACAAAGTCCTTGACACACAGGCACGCACACATACATATATGAGATTTGTCTAATAATCAATTATATAACTACTCATTAGATTTTATTTCAGATGTTCTTGCATTAAAGGTAAGACAGAATGTGATATTGGCTTAAGAGTTAGACAATAATGAAAGATGACAATTATCCACGCACCTAATTAAAAATATTAATAGCATAGAAAATCAAATGTAGCTATAAATACAATATAAAATAAATTCAAAATGCTCGCAGCAATAGGCAGTAAATAAATATTATGAATGAAGCATTCAGACACTTTTTTCTTCTTATTTTTTTTTAAGAATGGCACAGGTATGAAAGAACTTATGTCTCTAAAGAGCATTTATGTTGAAATATCAGTACTGCTTTATAATGAATTAAAACAATTTTTTTGTTCTTTTTTTTTGTTATTTTGCTTTAATTTAAACTGCATGGATATTTTGTTTTATTTTTCTTAATTTTTTCTACAAAACATTTATATTAATGTATATTTTTTCCTTTTTCCTCACCATATTCACTACTTTCCTTTCAAACGAGAAGACATACGTTTCTTGTACTATATATGTTTTATTTCTTAAACCTGTTAGCGAATTGTAAAATACAAATGTATGATAAAATAACATAATTTTCTAATTATTCCCCAAAAAAACCATTACGCCAGGTATGTAGCATGAGTATGCCTTTTAAGAAATTGCATAGCAGAGTATAGTACAACCTTTCTAATATGAGAACCTTAAATAATATATTGGTTAGTTGGACTAAGACAGGATCGATATTAGAATATACAAGTATTAATATGTAGTTTGTTTTATGAAATATTATATAACACTAAGATTTTGGATTAGGCCGTGACAGAATATACGAGGCATATCATATAGCTGATGAACAAAATCAGAAATTTACAATATATTAGAAAATTGGAAAATCCACCACCATATATATATAAATATATTTCAATTTAACTGAAAAATGTTGTTTTTTAGATTTATATTTTACAGTAGATAACTTTTTTATAATCTTCTATACAAATGTTTGTTTTAGAGAGAGAGAGAGAGAAGTAAGAGAAGAACTCACTAAAACAGCTTAATTAACATGTACTACTACTGCCTAACGATAAACTCCAATGTAAGGAGTCCTAATTAACATGTACTACTACTGCCTAACGATAAACTCCAATGTAAGGAGTCTTAATTAACATGTACTACTACTGCCTAACGATAAACTCCAATGTAAGGAGTCCTAATTAACATGTACTACTACTGCCTAACGATACACTCCAATGTAAGGAGTCTTAATTAACATGTACTACTACTGCCTAACGATACACTCCAATGTAAGGAGTCTTAATTAACATGTACTACTACTGCCTAACGATACACTCCAATGTAAGGAGTCTTAATTAACATGTACTACTACTGCCTAACGATACACTCCAATGTAAGGAGTCCTAATTAACATGTACTACTACTGCCTAACGATACACTCCAAAGTAAGGAGTCTTAATTAACATGTACTACTACTGCCTAACGATAAACTCCGATGTAACGAGTCCTAATTAACATGTACTACTACTGCCTAACGATAAACTCCAATGTAAGGAGTCTTAATTAACATGTACTACTACTGCCTAACGATACACTCCAATGTAAGGAGTCTTAATTAACATGTACTACTACTGCCTAACGATACACTCCAATGTAAGGAGTCTTAATTAACATGTACTACTACTGCCTAACGATAAACTCCAATGTAAGGAGTCTTAATTAACAAGTACTACTACTGCCTAACGATACACTCCAATGTAAGGAGTCCTAATTAACATGTACTACTACTGCCTAACGATACACTCCAATGTAAGGAGTCTTAATTAACATGTACTACTACTCCCTAACGATAAACTCCAATGTAAGGAGTCCTAATTAACATGTACTACTACTGCCTAAAGATACACTCCAATGTAAGGAGTCTTAATTAACATGTACTACTACTGCCTAACGATACACTCCAAAGTAAGGAGTCTTAATTAACATGTACTACTACTCTCTAACGATACACTCCAATGTAAGGAGTCTTAATTAACATGTACTACTACTGCCTAATGATACACTCCAATGTAAGGAGTCTTAATTAACATGTACTACTACTGCCTAACGATACACTCCAAAGTAAGGAGTCTTAATTAACATGTACTACTACTCTCTAACGATACACTCCAATGTAAGGAGTCTTAATTAACATGTACTACTACTGCCTAATGATAAACTCCAATGTAAGGAGTCTTAATTAACATGTACTACTACTGCCTAACGATACACTCCAATGTAAGGAGTCTTAATTAACATGTACTACTACTGCCTAACGATAAACTCCAATGTAAGGAGTCTTAATTAACATGTATACTACTGCCTAACGATAAACTCCAATGTAAGGAGTCTTAATTAACATGTACTACTACTGCCTAACGATAAACTCCAATGTAAGGAGTCCTAATTAACATGTACTACTACTGCCTAACGATACACTCCAATGTAAGGAGTCTTAATTAACATGTACTACTACTCCCTAACGATAAACTCCAATGTAAGGAGTCCTAATTAACATGTACTACTACTGCCTAAAGATACACTCCAATGTAAGGAGTCTTAATTAACATGTACTACTACTGCCTAACGATACACTCCAAAGTAAGGAGTCTTAATTAACATGTACTACTACTCTCTAACGATACACTCCAATGTAAGGAGTCTTAATTAACATGTACTACTACTGCCTAATGATACACTCCAATGTAAGGAGTCTTAATTAACATGTACTACTACTGCCTAACGATACACTCCAAAGTAAGGAGTCTTAATTAACATGTACTACTACTCTCTAACGATACACTCCAATGTAAGGAGTCTTAATTAACATGTACTACTACTGCCTAACGATACACTCCAATGTAAGGAGTCTTAATTAACATGTATACTACTCCCTAACGATAAACTCCAATGTACGGAGTCCTAATTAACATGTTCTACTACTGCCTAACGATACACTCCAATGTAAGGAGTCTTAATTAACATGTACTACTACTGCCTAACGATACACTCCAATGTAAGGAGTCTTAATTAACATGTACTACTACTGCCTAACGATACCCTCAAAATGTAAGGAGTCAAATTTCAAGTGAAATTCTGATGATACTGATAAGTTAGATTAAATGCTTGAATAGTTTATCAATATTATTCCTGGTGCAAATTAGGTAACTGTTTTCTAAATACATAGATGATCTAAACAATACTTTCTAGTTTGTACTGATCTAAACACATCATAGAAAACAATATCTGGATTATGTAATGAAGAAATTCCAGGTCTACAAAAGAATGTTTATCTGCATTTTCAGAAGGTCAAAGATTTTCAATGATAGAAATCCTTTTTCATCTAAATTGAAAAACTACTTTTACCAAAAATTCAATGTGTTAAAACCAGGCAGCCAATTGCAACATTTCTTTTTCAATTTTTTTCCACAGTAACTTTCAGCAAATGTTACCAAGCAAGGTAGTCTATTATCTTGTAAGATAGCTAGACCCTCTTTTGACCAAAATTTGGGGATTTCTTTTAAGATTTCTGAATAGGCAGGTTTTCAGATTAAATAGGTTAAACATTTTTACCATAAAATAGAATCTTGAAGCTTTTTGCTGCAAGAAGAATGTTCAATTTGGCAACTGGTTTTGCATCTATACAATGCAATGGTGATTAGAGTAACGCCTTTTAACCAAGATTGGTTAAAATGACAAACATGTGAGCTTGAAAGACAGATAAAAAGCTTTAAGCCAAGGAATTAACCTGATCAGTGAACTTTTCTTCCAATTCCTTTTTCAGATCATTTTGCCGCTGTAATTCAAGAAGGGGTGCAAACACATGGGAAATCAAACATACAGCTACAGGGTAAAAAGTAAATTGAAACTGCAGCAAGTGAAAAGCATGATTTAACAACTATTAAATTAAAAATTTCAAAATCTACAAAAATGGTAATAAAATTTGACCCAAGGGAACCATGGTTTGATACTTGGGATACCACTAACTAATGAGCCAAATAAAATGGGAATTTTTTCAGGATTATGTGGGAGAGCAAATCAAAACCAGAGCCAGGAAATCTAACCGAAAATAAATCAACTGTATATGTTCTAGCTAGGTGAAACACTATACAAATTTTACTATAACTATAAAATTCATATTTGAAATAAATTGATAGTTTTTCATTTAGTTATCAATTATCTTATCAGAACATTATCATTTCTTGGGAGTGAAATAAAAATTTGTATTGGGAAATGTTCTTACCGCAATTTTCTGTCCATCTTCTTCCTCCTCTGCAGCAGTTAATTCCTGTGCGTTGGCCAAGTTATCGACAGCGATAGCCAAGAACACATTTAGCAGTGTGTCTGATCCGAGTTAAGGACGAGCATCTTTTACTAGGATTGCTACATTCAACTCTGCTCGTAAATTGGCCAAGCTAGGTCCCTAACTAAGCTTCTACCGATACATAACCAAACAGGTCCATCAGAATCTGATTTTACTTCAAAAAGATGAAGCATACAATAATGATGGCTCTGATTTCGATAATATTCCTAAACCCTATAGCAAGGAAGGTCCTTATCTTAAAATTGTCCATAGGAATGTGTTATTAGATTTCAGTAGTAAATCTTAGTAAGGAACTTTCCTAATATTCAATAATCCCCCGTTTCTTTGGAATAAATTTAAGTTCAGGCATATTGTTGAAAATGGGCTCCAGATGAAACTAGCAATGTAAGCTGTAGTCTAATTTTGTACTCTTACATAAGATATTATCTATGGAAATTGAATGAAATTATTCGGAAATCCAGGAACATGAAAAATAAATCAAATTAGAACAACCCCCATATGTACAGATTTTATGTATATAATTTCATAGAAATTTACAGTAAAAGGAAGAAGGTTTACAAAATGAAATGAAAAATAAATGAGAACATCTCCCCTACGAACAGATTACATGTATTTATTATTATAGAAATTTACTGTAAAAGTAAGAAGTTTTTACTCCGACAAGCTTTCCTTAAACTGACACACATCATCCTGACCCCCATATCCTCCCCATCCCAGCCTCTTTATGAGAGGTGTGAAAATAAAGTATAGTAATGATTCCTGCGCTGTATAGACATCACTCCACCAGTTTATCATCTGTGTCGTATAAAGGATACAGTTACCAAACACGACCAGGATGATGAAGTACAGAGAGTAGATCATTCCGTGGCCCTCAATTCCACCGCCCGCTCGAATACCACTGTACATAACCTCATTCCAATCCTCACCAGTCAGGATCTACGAAAAACACGGAGACCAGTTTAGTAAAAATAAATATGCTTGGGTTATAGTTTGTGTTTATGAGCCGAAACCTACTGTAGCATTAGGTGGAGTCATACAGGCAGTGAACCGGTAAGTTAATACAAGTACACAAACAGGATGGATTTTTAATATATACAATTTAAGCTTAATATGAAACATGATTTTATACAAATATAAGCTGATTGAAACATGATTTTATCCATAAATTATTCAAAGTTATCAATAAAAATGAATAAACATGTTTATTGTCACAAACTGCATGCATTAAAAAAAAAATGAAAAAAGAGTTATCTCCCCTACAGTAGTAGCAATGTTTGCTGGTTTGCATTGACAGATTGATAATAAAATCAGAAAAAAAACTTTTATCTCAGTTGAGGTGGTAAACATACTATTGTCACAATTAATTGATGACTCAAAATTATGTTAATTAAATGTTAATTAATTCATATTTAATTTGCAGTGTGGGTTTTCCAGAAAATATACCAAAAAGATTGCTGCAGGACATGCATCTACTGTACAGTATCAAACTGATGCAATATATTTAAATAAATGTCATGTTGTGTTCATCTCTACCTGGAATACTGTGAGTAAAGCTCTAGGGAAGGTATCAAAATGGCTAGCTGGTCGACCATCTTCAAAGTTCATTCTGGAATACAAAATATCATTCAGTAATATATTCAAATTAATATTATTGTTTAACCATCACAAACAGTACATGTATATCAAATCTGACAATAATTTCTGGTTTTATGAAGACAGAAAACAATTCAACAGCAACTCTTATATGTCAATGAAAGCAGATCCAGGGAAACTGGTCGAATGATAGAAAGGTTGTCTCTATACAAAGGTCTTTATAATATATATCACTTGATGTCCTTATTTGACAGCAGATTATATAGATGTTTTCTACACACATATTGTATGTATCACAGATAAATTAAACCAGATGCTCCAATGGATTTATCTTTGCTTTCTAAGAAATTTCCCTTTATTTCACGAAAGAGAAGATTACAGATACAACATCTGTAAGATTGACATTTAAAACACCTTAAATTTGTAAGATATTACTTTTTCGAACTTTGAACTTCTATGTTTATCCATTATGACATTTTCAATAAGCATACTGGGTATTGCTAAAGCAATAAATGTCCCCTACCAGCCCCCTTCTAAAAATAGTAAGTGACCTTGACCTGGACCCAATATTCCTGAAAATTGAACTTGTCCAAGATATTATGATCCTTTATCATTGTGTGAAGTTTGGTCAAAATCCCTTCAGGAATGAAGCCTCTAGAGTGCTGACAATCTTTGGTGTTACATACGTAAATATGTGCAAGACGGACGGAGAGGAATCCTATAAAGTTCCATCAGTTTCACTGGTAGGGGATTAATTACTTAGCTAGTAATTAGTAGAAGCAAAACTGAGGAATGTGAATGAGTTTTGCAAAGCACAATATGTTCTGTTTAGTCGTTAATATTTACAGTTTTCATAGAAAGAGCACAGATGGATCAGGTTTACAGTAAAATGCTGACCAGGTGTTATATCAGTATAATACTTACTCTCCTCCAAACAGCTGCATCCCAAGGAGGGCAAAGATGAGGATAAAGAGGAAAAGGAGGAACAAGAGACTGACGATGGAACGCATACTGCTTAACAGGGACACCACCAGGTTCCGCAGGGAGGCCCAGTACCTGTATAACATTAACGAGATAATTTACAGGTATGGCTACAATGTATCTTCCATTCTAGTTACTGTTCAGCGAAAGTAAAGGTATATGAATGTAGTAATTGTATTTCCATCAAGCAAAAATCAATAAATTAATTTCAGTCCTGAATTGAACTTTAATACTACAAATACTCAAAATTTAAAAAAAAAAAAATTTAAAAATTCACCACAATCAAAAATTGAATTTGTAAAAATACCTGACACTAATTGAAATCCATTCTTAAAAATATTCTTAAATAATATATAATTAGCTTCCTATATTCAACTAATGGAAAGACATGTTTATCTGATAATTCACCACTGAAAGTCATTTCCTAGGATCAATTTGGACCTCCACAATATTAAATAGTTAATCCTTATAGTCTGAGTCAAATGAATTCAAGTTAGTTAGGCTTTAAACAAAACTCACTTAAAGAAAAAGTCAAAAGGTTTCCTATACTAAGAGAAATGTACAGTTTTTGAATGTATCAAAATGCAATGAGATCTATTAATAGTTACTTATGTATAGTTTGTGTACTATATATTCTGAAACCATCTTAAGTGTACTATTTTGAACAACAAACCTGGTAACTTTGAATATCCTAAGAAGTCTCAAAGCTCTGAGTGTACTTATACCGAAGGAGGCACCATCTTTGTACTCGGACCATATCACTTCAAAAATACTTCCTACGATGACCTGTCAACAGAAATAACAACAAACTCTTACATCAAATAAATTGTCTTCTCTCCAAACTGGTAAACATAAACAATATCACTTTAAAAACTATTTTCTACGGGACATGTGCCCAAAAAACACTCTCTCAACAAACATATAAATTATTTTCTATTGGACTTGCTAAGCATATCAAAACCATATCAAATTAAGAAGACTTATTTAAGAGTTATTGTAAAATAGTCACATTAACTTCTTGTTAAACAAAAATCATTTTTTTCATTTCTGATTTTCAGCAAACATTAAATCACTTTTGAAAACCAATAAAACATTGATATTATCTCCCCTTAGACCAGATATTTTACACCATGTAGGGTTTTGATTACCAGGTAATTCTTTTTCACAAACTTGCCGAAAAGCACATTATCTCCCCTTGGACCAATGAAATGGGGCAATTTTATTTAAACAGACTGTTTAAAAGAATTTTTAAAATTTTAGTAAAAATTCTAAATAAACATTTAATACCTGATCAATAAATAGTAACAGGGATACTTACAACACAGTCAAATATATTGAATGAGGACTGGAGATATATCCTGATTCCGAGACCGTACATTTTCAGTATCATCTCCATCAAGAAGAAAGCTAGGAATACAAATTCTGTAACATCTGAAATAGAAACCATCAATAGTGTATGACAGACTGATTATATACATGTAGGTATATATATGGGTAGTTAACAGTGACCATTCTAAGACAGTCTATCATTCACTGTAGTGGACAAAACATTGAAAAAAAAAATAGCACTTCTTCATTTTTCCACTTAATTCTATAAATTCAACACTATAAGGCTGCTTTATTTTCTTTGAATATGGAAATTAGCCATTAAATTGATTTGAAAATAAATATTTGAAGCATCCTGGAGAAAGAGAATCACTTAGATTTATTTTTTCTTATTCTGACAGAAATTAACGAAAATATTCTAATCTAACTTTATATGTTACTAGAGAACAAATTTGGACAGTATTTTATAAAGTGACTATCCATTAAGGTAGTTGCTGGATTATCTATATCAAATAAAGAAGTTCCCTGATCATCTTAACTTACATAAAAATAGGGTGTGCCACTCAGCCTGGCCATAATGCTCTGATGCTGTACAGACTGTGTTGAGGAAAACTAGTACAATCACGGACCAGTAGAAAGGCTGGCTTTTTACTAGGTGACGCGTTGAAATTCTGAAAAAAAAATATATGAAAAAATGACAAAATATTATCAGAAAAAAAAGAAGATTGCAAAAAAACATTTTGTGGAGTTTAAAAAAATGAAATTCTTTTATCATGTTCATCTTGTAAACCCAGAGGCCACATATACACAGATTAAATGTCTTCAGGTAAATTTGACCTGAAAAAATATTGACCTGAAATTGACCTGAATTGACATGAAGATATCTTGCCTTTGTACTGTTAATATATGATGCAGCAAGAGATGATCTTTATTATTAGACAAAAATGTATTGTAATATATTTCATTTTCTAGCAAACTGCAATTGACAGAGGTAGATTTATACAATTAAGGCATGGGCTCATAACTAGATACTGTATATCTCAGCCTCTGATAATTCTTTTGTTTGCAATTAATTATCCACCTACCTGAATCTTTTTTCTGCACGCCAAAATGATGAAAAGCGACCCCCAGAAGCTCTTCTACTGGCTAAAGTTCTTCCTCCTAAAGAGTTTGCTGAAAAGAAAATCAATGATATTAACTACATAATGTAATACAACCAAATATGATAAAAACTAAAAACAGCCTCTCTCACTATAAAAAGAAATTATACTGATATCATATTTGACCTAATAAGCACACCAGTCCTTATTACTTTTATAGAACTAGTTTTTTTCAAGGGAGGAGACTTACTGCACCAACTATAATAATCAAATTCCCTAAAAAGGTTACATACTTTATTGATAATGTCAATAAAGTGTGAAATGTCTTACACTATTTCTCAAAAATATATTTTTTCCTCAGAACTGATTTACATGAAAACATATCCCTAAATTGTGTGCCATCTTAAATAGCCAAGGGTTTATTATGTTTTAATGTATTCATCCTTTACAGATTTAGCCTTGGGGAACCATTTTCTGTATATGATCAGTTGGTTGAGATAATTGATTATATTCTAAATGTAAATGACAACCAAGGGAAATACATTGATGTTTAATGTTGGAACAATCTTAAAGGTTAATAAACCTTTGTTGGTAAAGTTGGATAATTCAGAGTCTGCGAGGTGGCAGTTGAAGGAAATATAAAAACAAGGCTACATTTGCCATTGGTGAATGGATGTAAACAAAATGTTCCCCTGGATAGCAAAGATGCCATTTTGTTATTTGGTTGAATATGTACAACTTATTTCTTTATATATAAATGCTGTTATACATTTAACAATAAACATTCAAATATTTCTGTAAGTATTGATATAGATCCCAACATTATCAAACCACCGTACCTTTATACTTTTAACTCCATATAGGTACAGCATACTTACAATGTATATTTATTTCTGACAATAAATCATCGTCATTGTCTTCGTTATTTTCATCACTAGTGTCTCGTCCTTCTTTGATCTGCTTTACTTTCCTCACTGCTGCCTGTCTTCTGGCTGTAAGGCAAATTTCATCCCCAGTTGAACTTTGTGTTATCACACCAAGGGACATAACTCTCAACAACATCAAACTCGCGGTTTCTCTAATTCGCATACATTTCCCATTTCTTTTAATTCATATTTAAAATAATACAAAACACTAACTATAAATTCAGCTTTATAACGGAATATTTCTCATTTTGCCTACATTATTGATGTATATTAACCATAAGGATCTCAATTTCTACAATTAATATCCATACACATACTATAATTTTACATTCTAATACTAATATACAATGTATACGTATTATAATTTTACATTCTAATACTAATATATACGTATTATAATTTTACATTCTAATACTATATAAACATACTATAATTTTACATTCTAATTTTACTAATATAAACATACTATAATTTTACATTCTAATACTATATAAACATACTATAATTTTACATTCTTATACTAATATATACGTATTATAATTTTACATTCTAATACTATATAAACATACTATAATTTTAAATTCTAATACTAATATAAACATACTATAATTTTACATTCTAATTTTACTAATATAAACATACTATAATCTTACATTCTAATAATGATATAAATATACAATAATTTTATATTCTAATACTAATATAAACATACTATAATTTTACATTTTTATACTACTAATACAATTGTACATACCTTCTATAATTCTAAGTTTATCTTCATCTGTTGTTCTTTCTTCATTAAGTATAACTTCTTCTGTAAGATTACAATAAACAAACATTATAGACATGAATTTGATTACATCTGCATAAATCTATACAATATCAGGATATTTTACCTATATGTAAGCCACCTGCATTTGTTAGGGTCGGTACATATATGTTGGCTAAATTGGTATTTGGGTAGGGAGTTGTATCTCCTTAACATATAAGGCCATATGAACATGGTTACTGTACATCAACAAAATCTGTGTGGATTAATTCTCTGTCCATTAGACTTCACATTAATTGTGTATCTGTTCAACAAATATTTCTAATTGTCAACAATCCTTGTTGGAAACATGATAATACATATAGATATTGCCTTATCAGTTTTATTAACTTTCTTATCAAGAGGAAATGTAAATATCCTTTTTAAACAAATCCTTAAAAAATAGATACAGCTAGCATAAAGAAGAAAAATAAATGTTTTATTTTCTGTGAGTACAATTGATATGAAGTATATATAAAATAAAGTTAACATTCAGTATATTATATATCTATTATACCCTGTATATATATCACACATTTACACTGTGAACATGTGAGCCAATTGCAAGGGCATTTGGTACAACAAGCATTGGACATGAGCAATGTATACTGTCCTGTATTATATGCCACATTTAGGTCACAGCTGTTACAAAACATCTGATGAAGTCACATGCATGTAAGCATATAGACCTACAATCATTTTATAGGTATGTACCTAAACACGGTTCATATGGGTTACGTCAAACCAAATTCAAGGCCTTTTCAAGGCTTTTCAATGTCTTAATTAAATATCCAAGGCCCATTTTACCCATCATCTAAGTCAGCTTGAGAGGGAACAAGAGACCAAAAAGGTAACTTATAACTATCCACTTGATAAAAATACAACTTGACATGGTAATTATTCTTATCAAACATTTAATTATTAAAACAGTAACATCTGTAGGGGAGGCGGCAAAGACAAAGTTGAATCCAAATGATCAGTGGCCAGGGTTTCACTTATCCTAATGAAACCTTAATATTCAAGGATTTTTCAAGGCTGTAGACCAATTTTCAAGGCTTTTCAAAGCCCAGAGTGAAATTCAAGGCTTAATTTCAAGGCCCAAGGTGAATTCAAGGCTTTTCAAGGCCCAAGGTGAAATTCAAGGCTTTTCAAGGCCCAAGGTGAAATTCAAGGCTTCACAAGGCCTGTGGTAAACCTGCTAAACAACACATGTTATGATAGAATATCTAACCCACGAAAATTTGGGGAGTTGATTTAGGTCAAAAATTATTTTATAGCGCTTTCTAACCAAGGAAAAAAAATCATAGGGCAACAATCATTTTATAAATACATGTACATAATACAAATTAATAATAATAACAATATGTGTATGTACAATATGTGTATGTACCTAACAACACATGCTTTGATAGAATCGCTAACCTAGGAAACATCTTAAGTTCAAAGGGCCGTTTTGAACAATCTTAAATCAAACTTATAAGCATGCAATTAAACATTGTACATAGGAATAGGAGACAATGTCAATATTAAGGGGCATCATGGAAATAATGAAACATGCCATTGTTATCTCTTAAGGTTTTATTTTCAAGCTGCCTTAATTTTGTTCCTGATTTCTATGACTTTGACAATTCAATGATGACAAATATATAAAAAACAAAACCAAATCAAATATAAAAAACACTAAACTGTCAAAAATATAACTTAAAGTTATGGTAGAATCAGACTCAGAGTCTTAGAACAAAAGATGCCAGCCTCTAAAATACATGGTAAAGTTATTTCTTACTTATTTTTAAACCTGAGGACATTTAGAAATAAAAACAACAATCATAAAATAAAGTATGGTGAAATGTCAGCTGAACCAAAGTTAACATTTAAATGTCTGAGACTGGAAAGTTCAAACCTTTAAATGTCTGAGACTGGAAAGTTCAAACATTTAAATGACTGTGACTGAAATTTTCAAACATTTCAATGACTGAGACTGGAATTTTGCAACATTTAAATGACTGTGACTGAAATTTTCAAACATTTCAATGACTGAGACTGGAATTTTTCGTACAAAGTTTCTAACAGAGTGTTCACTAAGATAGTTTAATGCAGAGACCTGTCTGTGTGTAGCATGCATAGAGAAAGAATGAACAAAAAGAGCCGGAAAACATATACCTACACGTACCAGGTAATATTTGTTTGACTTGCTATATATAGCTATACAATCATTAAAATCACTTGATTGATCATAAGTTACTTCCCCTGTAAAACTCTACTGTTAACAAATTCAGCTATAGCATTTTTCACACATGCAAAAAGCAAAACATTTGTTGCTTTAATACTAAGTGTGCTGACTATTTATTTTTTATTTTGGACGATATATATATATATCTATACAACAAAAGCTCTTATTCCAAAAAGCATGGAAGAGGAAGTTCTTCAAGGAAGAAAATATTGAACTGAACTTTGATTACCGTTAATTTACAGCATACAACACTGCTTCAATATAACACTACCATGGTCACACGTTCCTATGGTAACTGATAAATTAGATCCAGTTTGTAAATACTAAACCTTCTGTAACCTCATTCCAATATCATTTTATATCTTCTTTTTTTTCAAATTCTAATATCCAGAGATTAAAATAACTTAAGATTAACTAACAATACCATACATTATATCTGGCTCCATAAACTAAATCTATTAATTGGAATATAAATAAAAATATCACTGTATTCAATGTCTTCTTTTCGACTCATATTCATCTATAAGAGGTGTGCTCTGTGAAACTTCATTAAAAAGAGATAGAACACAAAAATTGACAACAAGAAAAAGTCTATACATTTAGTTTTTTCAGTAAAAATGTCTGTTTTGGTGAAATTGTACCAGAAAAAAATAGTGGTATTGATCTTTTTATTAGTAAATTCCGGGCCAAGAAAATTACAGAAAATCAATTAGCTTCAAGGCTTTAGAATCTTGAGGGCTTATAACTACATACAATTGTACATCAACATTTTTCAACTGGACTTCTGAACAGACATTTTTACTGAGAATGTTTCTTTAAGCATCACTCATTCTCTGTAAAGAGATTTGATGACTTAGCACACATAAAATTTAACATACCCTCCTCTGTGTTAGCAATTTGAGACACAAGAATTAAATGATAGTAATTAGTCATACACTTATTTATAGTACAAACAATAAATGTTTCAGATTCTTCCACAATTTTGTATATTTTTCTACTAGACTATTGTGATTTAATTTTAACCAAGATCAACTTTCTAACACACCTAAAATGAAATATCTAAAAAAGAAAAAAAAGAAATCTGAAGTAATTTCATAATGAAAAAATATTGAAAGGGGAATTCAATTGACAAATATGATACATTTCTTGCCACAAGATTTGTTTGAAAGAATCAATGGCAATCATCTGAAAATAATTTTTTGGGCTCCATTTTGAACTGTACCTAAAAATAGCCTATGATTAATATTCTTTATGGGAGTTTTAGATTAGAAAGGAGATGGTGGATTGTAACTAATTCATTCACAGATGTGATTTTTCAATTTAACAAGATGAACAGACTCTGAAGCTTAATTGGATTCTCCATATTGCAAAATACAAAATATAAATGGATGTTTAATTTTGGAAAACAAAAAATCCAAGTAAAACTATAATTAAATAATTCAAGGTTTGATGAATTTCAAAACCAGCATCAGTCAATTTTTCATTGATTATTAATTTCTAATTGTAACAAATTAAAGATGGCCACCACAAGATCTCTTTATCCTAAAACTAAATGTTTTAAATGGCAAAACCAATGGAGAATACAGACACTGAAATGAAACAGTTATTCTAAAGCATTGCATCACTGTTGCTTGTCTTTACAGTAAAATTGAAATGTATAATTGTGCCTGTGAACAAAAGAACAAATCAGCATAGTCCTTGAAAATTGATCTCTCAAAGTTAAACTTGAAGTTGTAACTGTTTGACAAATTGGCTTGCCTCACCAACATTATTTTTTTATTTTACTTTAAATAAAGAAAAACATTTAATTATTCAATTTTTCAACTGTTTATTCATATTTAAATATTGCTGTTTTTTTTTTTTTTAATCTAAAAATAATACATTTTTAACACCTGTACAACCATGGCAATGTTAATGGACAACATGATGGCAGGAAAGCGAGAGGCCAGGTTGACACTATTGTTTCAGCATATACTCACACCTGCTACATGACTCATTACCTGCTTTCAATATCCAATTTAAATAACCCTCTAGCTCCCTTTGTATTTGTTGATGTCTGCGTAATTTGAAGAAAGCACGGCGGTTTTCAACTCTCTCTCTTTCTTTGGCAAATTCACTGCAAAGTAGAAACATTTCAAAATGAGCACAAATATTTCTATAGAATTGTAAAGTTAACACAGTTTGGTTGAAATTTAACTAAGATTGACTCAAAAGATTTGTAAAACATGGTTGCATGATTTCACAAAATGCAGCAAATGACCTTGAGTTTGACATCCAGCCACTATTTGACGTGAAGTTTGACCTCACACAACCATATGATCTTGAGTTTGACCTACAACCATATGATATTGAGTTTGACCTCTCACTGCCAAATGACCTTGAGTTTGACCTCCAGCCACCATCTGACCTCAACTTTGACCCCACACAACCATATGACCTTGAGTTTGACCTATAACCATATGATATTGAGTTTGACCTCTCACTACCATATGACCTTGAGTTTGATCTCCTACATACATACAATCATATGATATTGAGTCTTCCCTAAATAGAAACATAGCTGAGAGAAGATCTCCATGATTTTCCAGACAGAACATAGTAAATTAAAAATTCTTGGCCCGACCAGCAATCTCATAGCTCTATTCCACCATGTTGTACCAGTTCATAGACAAGACGAGTGTCTATTTCCTGTAGGCAATATTAATTTGACTGTCTGGCCTCTAGACTGTCACCATGGATACTGCCCACCACCATATGTCTGCCTTCCAAAATGCAAACCTAATACAAAATTATTGACATTGTCTTCTACCTTTTTTTTATAAATCATTGACAAGTGTCGGAGAGCCTTTGTGTAGGATCTCAGATAAGTGATCAGTTCAGGAATAAGTACCTATAATGGTAGACAAATATATGAGAAACATTTAAAAAAAAACATTGAGCAACTTGGATTGTTTCCTCTTTTATTTCGAGACTTTATTTTTTATACAATAAATATCTAGGCTGCAAGATACACTACAGAATCTCAATCTTTATCAAAATTTCCAAAATTTCTTGAAACAATTCAGGTCACGTTCATCTGTACAATGGACCTGCCTCAAGCACGTACCACAAACATTCGTAAATGCATACCACATCATCGAATGCAGAAAAAAAAGCCACAAAAACCAAACACGAACAATGCTTGCTGAAATCAATGGAATGGCTGTCAGTCCTGGCCATGTGTGTGGTATCGGCCTCCTATACACACAGTAAGACAATGCTCAGTGTATATCCACAGTGAGGATTCAGGATCGATACACATGTACAGGTTTAGCAGGTTCGAGGAAACCTAATCGTAATATAGGACAGCATTACAGTGAGCCTTCTGATGCCAACGATATAAACAAATGATTTTTGTGTTTTTAAAGTATTGATTTTCAAATTACCACAGTTTGAAGTTTTTAAGTGCTGATGACACTGGAGGCTGAGAACCTCATACACAGTGTCAATAATTCATAAGTTATACAATACAAATGTAAGGTCATTATCTGGAACAGTAGAGTGTGTAGGGTATATATAATAGGGGTTTTTGTACATCAAAGGTTAGGTCAGAATTCCTAAACAGAAATATGTATCTGATGTGGATACATGTATCTGATGTGGATACATGCATCTGATGTGGATACATGTATCTGATGTGGATACATTCATCTGATGTGGATACATGTATCTGATGTGGACAAAAAATCAGAATTATTGCTTAATGCTTTTTCAGTGACTATCTGTGCATTTCAATTCAGGAAATCACAAGATTTCAAATATTTGGACCAAATCCCAACTGACCACAACCAATGAATTTAAGCAATAGAACTCAATTAAAGTGTTATACCAATATTATCAATTACTTTAACTTTTGCAGGTGACAATTATGAAATAACAAAAATAAAAGTAAAGAAAAGTAAGATAATACAGGGGAAAAGTCTTATGGTAACTTTGAAACATACCAGTATAGCATACATTTTATTTTACAGATTGCTCAAGGATCATAAAACCAGTAAATGCTGAATTTGGTGAAAAGATCAAATATGAAAATGTGACAAATATCTAATGGTAATTATATACAGTGGACCCTCGATAATCCGAACACCTTCGTTCCCAGCCCAAACCGTCCGGATTACAAGTTTTCCGGACTGCCGAATTTCCGGAGGTTCACAAACAAGTAGAAATTACAAACGTTAAATACCTTAAATAAAAGACCCGGATTTTACAACTTACCAACAGTCCACGTTTTTGCGTTTTTTTACCGTAAGTTAAAACCCTAAAATGAAAGACCCGCTATGTACAAAGTACGTTTTTTACGTAAATTAGAAACCTGAAATGAGACCCGGTCTGTACAACTTACCATCAGTCCATGTTTTTTTTAATGATTTTTACGTAAGATAAAAATCTGAAATAATTAATTAATGTGGTGAATCGTAACTCACTTTGCTGTCCCAGGCTACCTATTTAAAAGTATGCGACACCAGCGAGAACTACCCAAGCTGTCCGATAACATATTAAACCCGTATTCGCTTAACAATGTGATGCTTAATTAAGTAGATCAGAGGTATCAGACGACTATTTACTAATTTGTGTGTATCAACCCAGTTCTTGTGATCACTGCTTAATACGTAAATGTTTATGTAATACATAACATGAATCTTTCAATGAGTCGTCGTTACACGTAACGGTGAACAGTACAAGCCGATATCCGTGTTAATGATGTGAATTAATTACCGATCAAAAATGTATTACATGTATTGTTGATAAAAGCAAGACCAGTCTATACTATAAAATCCTTTAATACTGTAGCATTTAGGTCATGAAGAAAAGCAATGTACCGTTATAAAAACAGAGATACATTGTAACACAGGTATACGGAATCGGAATCCAAATTTCCGGACTGGTGAGTACAAATAACGTTACAGAAATCCGTTCCCGTGCTATTCCGTTCGGACTGTGAGTTTTCCGGACTATCCACTGTAATATACACCTAGCATATAGACAATTGTGAGGCTGAAGGGGATGAATGGACAGACATACACAGACAGATCTACTTACCCACTGAGTACTCCTAAAACTAAATTGAGCATGAAAAATGATCCTAGGATGATGAGGGGATAGAAATAGATCCAATTGAAAAAAGGCCCAAAGGCATCATTTGTCTGCAAAATAAAACAATGGCATGATTAGATATTGTGTCAGAAATAAATACACCATTCATCAATTTATAATCATCATACCATGATATTTTACTGTAAAGCACAAGTGTCAAATATCTAAAATTAAATAGTATGATTGGTAAGACTTGTAAATTAAATGCAATAGGAATCAATTTCAGCAATGGTATTGTAAAAGGATGTTGATCACCATATAGTTTATTTTCAAATATGACATTTTGTAATTCAAAGGTTGTAAATGTGAATCATTTGATGTTGTTAATGTGAATCATCATAATTATGTTGTACCCCATTAATGCAAATTATATCACATATTGTTATGTGTGAATCATCACATACAAAATGTAATATTGTAAATTCTAATCAATCGTCATATATTGTAAATGTGAATCCTCAAATATTGTAAATGTGAATCCTCAAATATTGTAAATGTGAATCCTCAAATATTGTAAATGTGAATCCTCAAATATTGTAAATGTGAATCCTCAAATATTGTAAATGTGAATCCTCAAATATTGTAAATGTGAATCCTCAAATATTGCACTTGAATATGTGTATTATACATATACACTGTAAGTTTATTTTTTATGTGAATTATCATATAATATAAATATTAATGTGAATCATATATACCTTTACCATAATGTAAACATTCATTTATTATGTGAAAATCCAAATATTGTTAATCTGAATCATCACATATTGTAAATGTGAATCATTACATAATAAAAATGTCAATCATCACATCTTAAAAATGTGTCATAAATAGTATAAATGTGAATCAATATTACTCACATGATATGATAATGTAAATGTGAATCATCAAATACAATATGTATTGTTAATATATGTATATGAATTAATCATATTGTAAATGTGAATCATCACATAATACAAATGTGAATCACCAAATATTGTAAATATGAAACATATAATGTGAATTGACATATATTGTAAAATACATAGTACCTATATATCTAAAGAGTAAATATGAATTATGTCATTGTACAACACCACAATAACTCTATGTTATCTTCTAATGACTGTGGTTCAGAGAGGATTACCAACAAACAAAACCATTAGCAATCATTAAGCTGCAAGGTCAGACAGATGTCATTGACTTAAACATGATAATTCTAGGTATAAAGCCTAATATTACATAAAACATGTAACATGAATATGATTTATGTGACCATTATAAGAGAACATCAACATGCCCTTGTATGCAAGCACATATAATGACCAGTTTGTATCCACAGTCAACCCGTATCTGCTTATATACAACAACACCTGAGACGGCCATTATCCAACCAGTGACCAGTAAATCACAAATCTGCTTGTCACAAATTCCAATTAAAAAGCACATTGTCTCAAGGCTGTTTCCTATACATCCCATGTTAAACTTGTTCATGAAGTACCACATTAAAGGCTGCTGAACCATTGAGGCTGAACTGAACAATTATGGCAGTATATAATGTACCGTATGAGCCTGGATTTTCAAGATAACTCGAGAGAGGTCATTACATTTTTATGGATAGATTTTGAAATCTACTCAATATAACAGATGGTTGGATTTCAAGACTGTTGAATGTTCAGGTCTTTGAATGTTCAAAGCTACCGAATGTTCAAGGTCTATGAATGTTCAAAGCTACCGAATGTTCAAGGTCTATGAATGTTCAAAGCTTAACTGAATGTTCAAGGTTTATGAATGTTCAAATCTACTGAATGTTCAAGGTCTATAAATGTTCAAATCTACTGAATGTTCAAGGTCTATAAATGTTCAAAGCTACTGAATGTTCAAGGTTCATGAATGTTCAAAGTTACTGAATGTTCAAGGTTTATGAATGTTCAAAGCTACCGAATGTTCAGGTAGCAGTGTACAGTAAAAATGCCAAATTCTGAAAAATATGGCACATGCTTTAGATATGTAAACATTGCCAGTTAACCTTACATATAACCTCTAATAAAGTATATATATTTGAAATCTGTACAACATTTGCAATTTTAATAGAGCTCTGAAGGATAAGTAAACTGATATTTTCTGTGATTTTTAGAGCTGTGAATACCATGGTAACAGCTTAAAAAATTCTCAAAAATTGCAAAATATTATGATATTTGACCCAAAATGGCACAATTCTCTACACAATTTTTTTTCTGAAACCTATTTAAAATTAAATATCTCTATCCCAAAGACAGAATTAATCTTGTTTGGACATATGTTGTAAATTAAGTTTTTCCGCTATCTTACCTTTTCTGTGGGCTTCCATTTTGCGCTGTAGGCGAAACTAAATTTCCTGTGTAAACACACGTTCGGAAAATCCGGATATTTAAAATCCGGAACCAATTTATTGATTTTTGTTTTAATAAATGTGAAGCCTGTATGTACTACTTCATACTGGATATACCAATTATAGTGTACATTTATTTTTTCATTTTTTATACATATCATAATACAGGAGTTATTTGCTTAACAAAAAAATTGCCCATGGCCAGGCTGTCTTACTGTGGTGTGCTACCTCAAGGTGTGTATGAATGTTCAAAGCTACTGAATGTTCAAGGTCTATGAATGTTCAATGCTACTGAATGTTCAAGGTTCATGAATGTTCAAAGCTTCTTAATGTTCAAGGTCTTTAAATGTTCAAAGCTACTAAATGTTCAGTGTCTGTATGAATGTTCAAAGCTACTAAACAAAGATGCTGAATGTTCAGGACTAAATTTAATAAAGGTTCCTAGATTGTCGAGCTTTCTCAATGAAAAGACTGGATTTTTTTAAAGTTACTGAACACAGAGAACAAGCCAGATTTTCAAGGCTACTAATTGAAAATGCTGTACTTTCTAGGCCAATGAATTAAGGTGGCTGTATTTTTTCAAGACTGCTGAATTAAGATGTGGCTGTTTTTTCTGGATTTTCAAGGTACTGACAAACAAGGATGGCCAAATTTTTAAGTTAATGAACAGAGATGGCAGAATTTTAAAGTTAATGTAGATTGGGTTTCATGGATTAACTTATCTATGTCAAATTATAATCTGTTACGACAGAACCTTAAACACTGTAACATCAAAACATTCCCGCAACAAATGTCTAAAAGAACTTTTGACTCAATCAAAAGGGACCAGATCAGTCATCAGATAAGACAGTTCATCAACAAACCTGTCTTAACCGACATCATGAGAGACTGGATCAGTTGGTCAGATAAGGCAGTTCATAAACAAACCTGTCTATACTGACATCATGAGAGACTGAATCAGTTGGTCAGATAAGGCAGTTCATCAACAAACCTGTCGATACTGACATCGTGAGAGACTGAATCAGTCGGTCAGATAAGGCAGTTCATCAACAAACCTGTCTATCCTGACATCATGAGAGACTGAATCAGTTGGTCAGATAAGGCAGTTCATCAACAAACCTGTCTTAACCGACATCATGACAGACTGGATCAGTTGGTCAGATAAGGCAGTTCATCAACAAACCTGTCTATACTGACATCGTGAGAGACTGAATCAGTCGGTCAGATAAGGCAGTTCATCAACAAACCTGTCTATCCTGACATCATGAGAGACTGAATCAGTCGGTCAGATAAGGCAGTTCATCAACAAACCTGTCTATACTGACATCATGAGAGACTGAATCTGTCCGTCAGATAAGGCAGTTCATCAACAAACCTGTCTATACTGACATCATGAGAGACTGAATCAGTTGGTCAGATAAGGCAGTTCATCAACAAACCTGTCTTAACCGACATCATGAGAGACTGGATATGTTGGTCAGATAAGGCAGTTCATCAACAAACCTGTCTATCCTGATATCATGAGAGACTGAATCAGTCGGTCAGATAAGGTAGTTCATCAACAAACCTGTCTATCCTGATATCATGAGAGACTGAATCAGTCGGTCAGATAAGGCAGTTCATCAACAAACCTGTCTATACTGACATCGTGAGAGACTGGATCAGTTGGTCAGATAAGGCAGTTCATCAACAAACCTGTCTATCCTGACATCATGAGAGACTGAATCAGTCGGTCAGATAAGGCAGTTCATCAACAAACCTGTCTATACTGACATCATGAGAGACTGAATCTGTCGGTCAGATAAGGCAGTTCATCAACAAACCTGTCTATACTGACATCATGAGAGACTGGATCAGTTGGTCAGATAAGGCAGCTCATCAACAAACCTGTCTTAACCGACATCATGAGAGACTGGATATGTTGGTCAGATAAGGCAGTTCATCAACAAACCTGTCTATCCTGATATCATGAGAGACTGAATCAGTCGGTCAGATAAGACAGTTCATCAACAAACCTGTCTATACTGACATCGTGAGAGACTGGATCAGTTGGTCAGATAAGGCAGTTCATCAACAAACCTGTCTATACTGACATCATGAGAGACTGAATCAGTCGGTCAGATAAGACAGTTCATCAACAAACCTGTCTTAACTGACATCATGAGAAACTGGATCATTTGGTCAGATAAGACAGTATAATTGAAAAGTATGGGTTATACTTAGAAGAGAATTTAATAAAAAAAAATTCTGACCAAATGAAAATATGTCGAAATATTCTAAAACACTGGAATGATTCAGGTACTTATAGGTCGGGTCAATGTACAGGGAAGGTCTATGATAACAACGATGAGTCAAGCACTGATGTCAATCAATAAAATGGTGAGTCGACAGATGTTATAGTGATGCCTACTACTGTATGTACTTACAAATCATCAATACTACTGCCAAGATCCATAATATCAGGGAGGAAGGGTGTGACAGGAATTACCTTATCAGGTGGTACACACACCTGGGACCACCAAACCCTAGTTGGAAGTTCTAACCAGCTAACGCCTATGTAACTGGCCTCTGAGATCCAGACCATTTCACCATCTGCAGGCCCAGTACATATGCACTTAAACCAAACATAAGATTGATTCCTTTCCAATACTTATATATATATGAACTGTCAAATTTTGAAATATTGATTAAAAGTATATACTCTGGTACATATAATAACACACTTCATCAATTCAGTTGTATGTGTCTTCGTTAGAATTGGGTCAACTAATTTTCAATAGATGTGCCAGCCACTTGACAAATCAATACAAGAAAGAAACAGATTCTGCCATTGAATGAATATGGATCCTTTTGGACTCTGTGCCACGATACCAAAAGATATTGGAAATCTGTCAGAAAGCTGTGTCGATGATGTATAGAACATATCTTGGTCTTTAATCAAGATTGGCACTATACCATAGTGTAGTGCATGATGTCAGGTGATGGAAATGACAAAAGAGTTCTCAGAAGGGGGGACAATCTTAGCTCTATTATTATGGAATAGCTGGATCACGTGAGAGAACAAATTACAATAGCCTGACTTTTCAGAAGTGCATGTGGATAGTATAGGTCACCATACCAGCTTGAGCCTGACATTTTTTTTAGTGGTTGGAATTTTTCTTCAGCCTTACAAGTGGTCAGGATATGTTGTTCATTTCAGAGCAAGAGTCATGAGTATGAACCCAAGCTTGGGCAGGATATTTCTGCATAACTCCTTCCACCTATACATACATCATGCAATTATAAATGTATACCCCAGTTGTTACAATTAAAAGATAAGCCAAAAGTCTGTTCAGTTATCATGATCATTAACATGCAAGGCAGGACTAGCAGAGTATAAAGGCTAGAATTGACCCCCTTTTTGCCTCCGACTTCAAAATGATAAGAACAGCAAAGCATACAATAAGAGAATATGTATTAAAGAAAGTGAAAATCATTTTGAAAAGTATTTGCAATTTGTTTAGAGCCTGTAATATGGGGGCTACAATAGCTCAGTCAGATAGAGCATCCCTCAAAACCTTAGGAGAAGGTTCGAGGTGCGTGGTTCCACACTCCTTACCTGTACTGATTGTTTCTCGGGAAGCCAGGGTTTTTTCTCACTGGTTTGGGAAGGGTCCTTTTTGTCCCATTTTGGGAAGAAAATTGGAGAATTGGGAAAGATTTTTTCAGGAGAAAACTGCAAATTTGGGGAATTTGGGTTTAAAATGAAATAATTCCATTTGGGAATCGGGCCCATTAACAGCTCCAGAAAGCCCTCAGAAAAAGCCCTGGAAGCTGAGAAATGGGCTGGTTTCTGCCAAGCAATTGTGGCTTTGAGCAAGACACCTTACCCTAATTGCCCTATATGACAATTGCGATGAGCATCTCATACCTTGCACATATATACAATGTAGTCACCAACACGGAGACCCTGCCTCAAAATGATCCTGGCTGTTCATAGGGTGATAAACCCAGCAAACAAACAAATATGATTTTGATTGGTTTTAAATTTTTAGATGGATTTCTAGACATTATCTTATATTTGATTATACCCTGCAGGTGACAATATATAAGTTTTATGATAATGATGATTTATAAACATGCGCTGTGGCAGGAGATCGAAATATCATTAAATCAGATTGGAAGATGACATACATGATGTATATGCATAGATGAAGGATAGAAATTAGGAGTTTTGGCTAGTTAACTTAAAAAAGTTGAAATTGAACATTTATAAAATATATGATATAAAATCTTTGTCTTTCAGATGATGGCTAGCTTTGTTAGATTGTGTTTAATCAACCAAACCTATAATATACATGTAGCTTTATTACGAGATCAACATTTTGTACACAAACCAAGATTCATTTTATATAAACGGTCAATCCATCAACACAGCCAGCAATTTGATATTCTGTATTTTCAGAAACCATTTTCAGACTGATTTTTTATGTCTATATAATTGGATACAAAAGGCTGTTTTTATGTTTATATAATGTGATAAAAAAGTCAATAAATTATGGATTAAGGACGGATATATGATGCTGATGTCCAGTGATAAGTATTAACGGACGAACAGCATTACCGCCTAATCAATGTCGTCCTTGATTGGCCTGTCATTCTAGACGATTATTGTAGTTCTCCATTGTTAATAGAGTCCGGAACTATTGATCTGAAAGGTCATCACTGACAGTGATCTCACCGATTGTCAATATGGTGGTGTGTGTAGATTTGACAGTTGTGTCAACACTCGCATAAAACATCACCCAATATAAACTGTACCAGTACTCAATATTATATAGTATACCAAACACCACTCACTAATAGTAATATATAGTGTATACATGACATATCTTATATAACTTATATAAACCGTATCTATTGTTGTATCTTATTTATCATACATTAACAACCCAACAGGATGAATGCTTAACTTCTAACTGGGAATAAGGAGTTGAGTTTATTACAGAATTATGAAAGTCTCTGGAGAGTATAACAGTGACCTCAATTTTGACCCTAGATAGTTGAAATACAAAATTGTACAGATAATGACTTTAAGTTTCAAGCCTATTTAAATAACTTTTGAAGTAGGGCTAGGTCCTTGAAAATCTATTTATAGTAACAGCGGCCTCCTTTTCAACCCTTGGTTGTTGAAATTCAAACATATGTAGAAAGGAAAATGGCTGTTTAAGTGTATGAAAATAATAAAATTGGAGGACAGTGTGATAATTAACGAAGTTGATAGTGTGTAGAAAATCTGTTTATAGGAACTGTTCCTTGAATTTGACCCCAGGTGGTTAAAACAGGAACTAGTACAATAGATGATGGTTGTGAGTAGGTGTGTGAAGTTTCAGGACAATTACAATCAAATAATAATGAAGTAAGTATAAGATCAAGGATGTCTTTGGGTTTAACATACTGATCCCTTTATCCCGACGCCAACAAGTACAGATATATATGGAACTGATAAGGTAACATACAAATATCAGTTGAAGATCTGGAGATACTGTTGTATTACAAACGGCCTTGGAGAGTTATGTTGTAGCCTGCTGAGCATGGCTGCTATAATTATAATAGGCACTGGAGACTTGCATTGTAGCCTGCTGAGCAAGGCTGCTAATTACAATAGGCACTGGAGACTTGCATTGTAGCCTGCTGAGCAAGGCTGCTAATTACAATAGGCACTGGAGACTTGCATTGTAGCCTGCTGAGGATGGCTGCTAATTACAATACACCTTACAGACTTGCATTGTAGCTTGCTGAGAATGGCTGCTCATTACAATAGGCCTTGGAGACTTACATTGTAGCCTGCAGAGCATGGCTGCTAATTACAATAGGCACTGGAGAGTTACATTGTAGTCTGCTGTGTATGGCTGCTCATTACAATAGGCATTGGAGAGTTACATTGTAGCCTGCTGAGGATGGCTGTTAATTACAATAGGCACTGGTGACTTGCATTGTAGCCTGCCTAGCAAGGCTGCTAATTACAATATGCCTTTCAGACTTGCATTGTAGCTTGCTGAGAAGGCTGCTCATTACAATAGGCCTTGGCGACTTACATTGAAGCCTGCTGAGTATGGCTGCTAATTACAATATGCCTTGCAGAATTGCATTGTAGCCTGCTGAGGATGGCTGCTAATTACAATAGGCACTGGTGACTTGTATTGTAGCCTGCTGAGCATTACCACTAATTACATTAGGCCTTGGCGACTTACATTGTAGCCTGCTGAGCATTACCACTAATTACATTAGGCCTTGGCGACATACATTGTAGCCTGCTGAGCATTACCATTAATTACAATAGGCCTTGGAGACTTGCATTGTAGCCTGCTGAGCATGGCCACTAATTACATTAGGCCTTGGAGAGTTACATTTTAGCCTGCTGAGAATGGCCACTAATTACATTAGGCCTTGGAGAGTTACATTTTAGCCTGCTGAGCATTACCACTAATTACATTAGGCCTTGGAGAGTTACATTTTAGCCTGCTGAGAATGGCCACTAATTACATTAGGTCTTGGAGAGTTACATTTTAGCCTGCTGAGCATGGCTGCTAATTACAATAGGCACTGGAGACTTGCTTTGTAGCCTGCTGAGCATGGCTGCTTATTACAAAAGGCCTTGCAATTGGAGAGTTTCATTATGGCCTGCTCAGAGTCGAGTGGCTGCTAATTAATTGCAATATTTTACCCAGTTAACTAAAATAGGCATAGAAAAATTATGTTGTAGCCAGCCGACTGTGGTTGCTAATTACAATAGGTCTTGGAAAATTACATTGTAGCCATGCTTCAGCTTAAAATTAAGCTTTTTTTTTCTATTTTCCAATCATAATTGATTTCACAATACATTATCTAATTAAAGTGATGATCAAGGACAAATTAAGTGATGAGATAAACCCAAACAATCATAAAAAAACATGTGTTCAGACTATACAGTATAAATTTTATGTTGACTCAGACTACAGTTTAACAAATACTCAATTACAAAAATCTGCATGTGCCCAGAAACGAGATACCCGTAAAGCTGTATTTATTTCTTAATCGTATGGTAACATACCCGGTAAAATTTTACTTTTAAAATATTTCAGGTACTTTGAATACATCTACAATAAATGCATAATAATTATATATAAGACTGTGTAAAAATTACTGATATGCTGTGGATCTAACCAGGAATACAATAGACTTTGATCAGACCTCTGAGCTAAAGGAAAATTTACATGAGCCAAATGTACAAGTGAAAAGTCACTGCATTACATTATAGTATGTGTTGAGTACATTTTTTAACAAACACACGGTGCTTTATTATGACTGCAGTTTTTTGCTGATGATGTTTTGTTTTTACTTTTATCTGCGAAACCATGAGGGATCTCAATTAAGGGTGTATATATACAAACGTTGTGGGTGGATACGTCAGATCAACATGTAAATCGCCTCTCCTAAGAAGTAGAGTCAATTTTGTTTATTGTAACAGCTTTTGCATGTGTAAGTACTGCACACCAAGGAACTGATGCGTGTCAAACAGTCGTAGCATTACAGCAGCAGCGGAAATGACTGTACACGTACATTACAAACCTGACACAGTACAGGGAGCAGAAGGAAATGACGGGCCAATCTCATCAAATATTCATGGTATGTAGTTCTCAGCTGCCTTGGCATACAGGAAACCCAATGAATATTCATTAGCTCAAATGTGAATGGTTGATGCTGAGCACAGTCTAACTTTGATGTCTCGGCATCTGCATCTATGTATCATGAATATGCATGAGCTCAAATGTGAATTGTCCTTGTCCTGGGTAAATAGAGTATCACAATCGGCACGCTGGTACATGGTTTTGCAATCTAGTCGTTATCTATGGCCAGGCGATAAATGAGACGGTTTAAATGTATTATGAAAAATTTATGAGATGTGGCCAGAGAGAAGAGAGGCTGCTTAAATAGCAGACATATTGGATCTCAAGAGAGGTGTTCACACTCATAGAAAATTAGACTTTTTCTATGAATAAATACATTTATGAAAGTGGCAGAATGAACAAGCATTACAAAGTAAGACTAAATGTTATTGTAAAGAGACAACAGACCGGTATATAATATACATACAAATGTCTATAATTGACATTTATATACATTGTACATGTTACCAGCATCACATACTCAGTATCCTTTGAACAAAAAACTCCCAGTTTAAGGACAGGTGACAACTTATTCATATACATGTATCTGATAGTGTTCTTTCATACAGATTTTAAAAAGATTTGTTCTTTTTGCTCAATAAGAACAATCTAAATTAGGTAGATTAGTAATTAAACCCATTTACATTTCATAAGTCATTTTAAATGACTAAATGTCTTACATCTGGGGCTCACTTGGGTAGATTTGTGGAAATTTATTCAGAAGGCAAAACTTGACGTCAAGATAGAGTATATTTCAGTAAATTTTATTCCATAGTAATGTATATTTTTTGTTTTTCTGACAGTCTAAGATAGAATATTTTGGTGTCTGATTGATATATTGTAATATTGTAATATTGTTTTGGTGTTTTGATAGGGTGATCTGACATCCTGTTTTAAAACGTTTTGGTGATCTGACATCCTGTGTTAAAACGTTTTGTTGATCTGACATCCTGAGTCAAAACATTTTGGTGATCTGACATCCTGAGTCAAAACATTAACAGGTACAACACAGATAACTTACCACCAACGTCCTCCACCCTCACAGAACAAAAATCCCACCAAATAAATCCATGTCGCAAAATTCTAGTCTCAAAGAATGAGAATTTCCATCAAAGACCTTTAAGTCCCATCACAGAACTGTAAATCCCATAAAAGACCTCTATGTCCCATTAGGGGAACCATGGGTTCCATATGAGAACCACATGTATCCCGCTAAAGGACCACAGAGGTTCCGTACCAGAACTGTATAAATCCAGGGTAAACAAATACTTACATAATATAACACTGTGGACCAGCCTTCCATGGTAACACACTGAAAAACTGTTAACATGGCGTAGCCAATGTTGTCAAAACTAGTTATTCCATAGTTTGGTCCTTTCCAGAAACTTCTACACACAGACACATGTTCTTGACACCTAAATCCCCCAATGTTCATGGCTGCTCCTGTTTTGTCGTAACACGGGTCGAATGTTTGCTTCGTCTCCTATCACAATGTCGTCTGGAAATTATTAAAGATAAAGTTTTAAAAAGTTTCAGCAATAATTTATGATGGCAAACAATATTTTGCATATATGTATCAGTAGAATTAAAATAAAGATGATTATGGTATAATAAGTATGCTGGGTATTACAAAAGCAATACATGCCCCTAAATGTGTAAAAATGGCAACAATGACTTTAGACCTTGACCCAAAAACCCTGAAACTCAATCTTGATCTGTAGCTACTCATACTTAATTAAGTTACATACCAACTTTCACCAACATACCTTGAAGCATGGCTGAGAAAAGTGCGGAAAACTGAGTGGACGGACTGACAGAGAGAGGGACGGGGAGGAAACCTAAAGTCCCCTCAGTTTTAAGATTTTGAACAATATTAGTGGTACTGGTTGTTATATACCAACCACTGACTGCTATGTAGGTAAGCATACGTTACTGTGGTTACCCATGTGTGGTAATCACCCATAGGTCACAATGTATATTTACCACTTGATATGCTCTGTGGTAAACATTGGACACATTGTGTAGTAACCTTAGATATTTGGTAACCGTTGGATACATTAAGTGGTAACCATTGCACACAACTTGTCATAACTATTTGGTACATTGTGTGGTAAAGATTGAATACAACTTGTGGTAACCATTAGATATTTGGTAACCGTTGGATACATTAAGTGGTAACCATTGGGTACATTGTGTCATAACCATTGGATACATTGTATGGCAACCATTGGAAACATTATCTGGTAACCATATATAGGAAACTGCATATGATAGCCAATGGTCAAAATTTGCAGTAACCATTGGAAACAGCATGTGGTACCCATAGGACACAACTTGTGGTAACCATCGGATACAGCATGTGGTAACCGTCGGACACAACATGCGGTAACCATTAGAAACGGCATGTAGTAGCCATTAAACACAACTTGTGGTAACCATCTGTCACATCACATGGTAACCATTGGACATGGCATGTGGTAGCCATTGGACACAACTTGTGGTAACCATCGATCACATCACATGGTAACCATTGGACATGGCATGTGGTAGCCATTGGACACAACTTGTGGTAACCATCGGTCACATCACATGGTAACCATTGGACATGGCATGTGGTAGCCATTGGACACAACTTGTGGTAACCATCGGTCACATCACATGGTAACCATTGGACACAACTTGTGGTAACCATCGGTCACATCACATGGTAACCATTGGACATGGCATGTGGTAGCCATTGGACACAACTTGTGGTAACCATCGGTCACATCACATGGTAACCATTGGACATGGCATGTGGTAGTCATTGAACCCAACTTGTGGTAACCATCGGTCACATCACATGGGTATAACCATTGGACACAACTTGTGGTAACCATCGGTCACATCACATGGTAACCATTGGACACAACTTGTGGTAACCATCGGTCACATCACATGGTAGCCATTGGACACAACTTGTGGTAACCATCGGTCACATCACATGGTAGCCATTGGACACAACTTGTGGTAACCATCGGTCACATCACATGGTAACCATTGGACATGGCATGTGGTAGCCATTGGACACAACTTGTGGTAACCATCGGTCACATCACATGGTAACCATTGGACATGGCATGTGGTAGCCATTGGACACAACTTGTGGTAACCATCGGTCACATCACATGGTAGCCATTGGACACAACTTGTGGTAACCATCGGTCACATCACATGGTAGCCATTGGACACAACTTGTGGTAAGCATTTGACACAAAGGTAGTTACATACATAATGAGGAGAATTTGTCGTGAGGTAACATAAGGGGTGCACTCACCTTCACTATTACTGGCGGAAGAATTGACACGGAAGCAGGCACGATGGAAAATACCAACGTAAAACTCTAACCCTACAATGGCAAAGATGGTGATCGCAAACAGCACCAGCAGACACACCTGGAGGAGGGGTGCCATTGCCCGGATGATGGACTTTAAAACTACCTGAAGACCTGCAAATAGAAGGTAAAATAGTCAAATCATGTATCTTACTTATACTAGTTAAATCAGGTTGACTGGTACGTGTTATTTTCAACATGTTTTTTGTTTGTTTTTTTATTTTGTTGGGGTTTTTCGTCTAAAAAGAAAATTCTACGTATGATTCTTTAATTATGCACATAAGGAGCAATCACCATTGTACATACATTCAAAGTTTTTATTGGATCACGTACATGCTGTATTTCATTTTCTTCACAGATGATGGACATTTTTATTTACATATTATGTACAAATTTTCAATCTTTCATGAATAAATAATCTAAGATTCCAGTTAAATAGATATTATATGTTCTAAAACATTTTTGTGTACTTTATCAACCTCCATTCAAATTAAACACTTAATGCTTAAATAACAGGTGACAAATATAATGTTGGCATCAGAGGATTTGTTATATAACTAGACAACAAACAAACTAAATGTTATATGTTATACAGTGTATTGAGTAACTGAAGAATTTTTTAAAACCACTTGTTGAATGAATTTTTGAACAAAAACAAAGTTTTGTTTGGCATTAATGAACAGCCCAGAATGTTCATCCAGTTTTTTCTTTAGCAAGATTAACAGAACTTGTGAACCCAAGAGAACATCATTGACCTAAAACGTAGTCAACAACTTTATAACGAACGCTTTGTCATACGTACTTGGTATTCCGGAAACTAACTTGAGAGGTCGTAAAACCCTTACTGCTCTCAAAGTTCTCAAGTCAAACTGAGAATTTGAGGCATAAATTGTGATAAACCTGCAAAAAACAAAGAGAAATCCACACCATTGAAGCACTAGGTTTGAAGCGTCTGAGAGTTCTACAATAGCTGTCCATCACAATTCGGATATAACTTTGCAATTTCTCTTTTTATGAACTTTTAATACTGTAGTTTCATATTTCATTATTAGTCTTCAAATATAAAGATAACTTTAGAATTTTTGATACTTTGATTCATGATTTCATATGTCATTATCAGTCTTCAAATATAAAGATAACTTAAGAATTTTTGATAATTTGATTCATGAACATCACAGGGTTAAGAAATTGCACCACAGATTTTCCACTGATGTCTGAATATTATACCTCAGAACATATATTTGACCGTTTTTTAATTTCAATTTATTTCATCCAAATTGTGATTTATACAGCAACATTATCAGAATCCACAAATAATACAAGTGAAGCACATCGATACCAATTCTACATCAAATCTTAAGCATTTAATTTAGTAGTAATTCATTTAAAACTAAAATGATATTTTAAACTATGTAAATTTTTCAAAACTTCTCAAGAACACATACATGTGCTAATTAAAAGTGGATTCCTTTTTCTCTAAAACGTTCAATTCAAGAGGTTCCTAAACTTCCAGAGGCAAATTCTCTCGAAGACGGATTCACTACAGGAATTTCAGAAGGAGGCTATTGATCATTTACATTAAAAAAGCTACCAGGTAAATTGCATTTAGTAGTGGAAAAAATAGGTCAGAAACTTTATCAGAAACATGCATAAAACATGAGTATTTCTCATCAATGTTATTTAGTAACATTAAAACATCAATCTTTTTGTTTTTTTTATCAATAAATACACATTATCTTTAGATAAGGTTTTCTAAATTTTATTCTAAATTCTACTACTTTTGAAAAATTGACCAAAAAACGAAATGCAGCCATGTGTGATTATTTTTCACCAAGCAATTTCTTTTTAATTCCAACAGCAAAGCTGATTTGTCGGTTTAAAATTCAATGCATGATAAAACAAAAAAGGCAGTAACAGGTCTATGTCATGGGAAGTATTTGAAGTATTACAGAGTTCTTTTATCATTTTTCCTCAATCAGTAATTATTATGTATACATGGCAATAGGCATTTTATCATTCTATCTTAATTCTTTTATATTTTGATCTTGATAACAAGCTGTTTTATTTTAAAATTTATTGATTAATGAGCTGTTAATGCTTCATGACTCATATATATATATATATATATCCACAATGTAGTGTGACTAAATAGCAGTAAGCAAATTTTAACCCTCAATGAAAAGTCCTTATTACTTCACTACCTTTAATCAACAGCTGTCAAACTAAACATAGGCAATATCTACACATAGCTACTGGCTGTTTCAGCTTCTTGATACACAAGTTGCAGTTTCTATATATCTGCACTTGAATAGATCTATTTTCTATGTATTTTCCTTCAAACTGATGTTAGCTTGTTCATAAGTACATACAAGTCATACATTAAGAACATTATTCAGATGTATATGTATCAAAAACCGTCATAAACATTTATTTTAAGTATAATTTCCATTTAATTGAATTTTGTGAAATTGAATTAAGAACAAGATAGATTAGAACATGTTTTGGATTCCCTTTGAAGAATTGAACATACAACTATATTGACAAAGCTTGTATCCTAAAATGACATGAAAGATGCAAAGGGGCTTAACTGGAATTCAGAAGTTTAAATTGTTAAATCAGATATTTTTACCAATGCTTTGTTGATTATACATGTACTGTACATGTAGTTAAGCTACAAGGTATTTGGTCACCTGACCCTCTACAATGCTACCCTCTGAACCAGTCAAACTAGCGTATACTGCATCATCTCCAGGCGTCTATATCTACATTTATAAACTAAAATGTTGCAGCCATCACTACAATGGTCAAACTACTGACCATTTTATCTGAAAGTGCTCAGCAAAGGGATCTACAGGAACACGGACAGGGATCAAAGGAGAAGTCTTGGGCACCATCCAATGAGCAATTCACATATATACCATAGCTGCTTCCCAGTTCCCACTTATATTTTTGAAGATGCAAAAAAACTTACTCTCGATGCCCGTCACAAGTTTTAGGGGGCGTAACACCCTAAGGATACTTCCTGCCCCCTGAGATGACGGGGTAATATGAGTGTAGTCTAACAACCTGGTATAAATATCACCATACCCATTATCAATAACAGTATAGTCAAAGTGGGAAATAATATTAATCACATATTACATGGATTGTAGCTTCAATATTATGTCCTGAAAATCATCAGTTTTAATTTATAAAAAAAAAAAATATTATTTTATCACTTGAATGAACAGCAACACAGCCTCAATTCGGATATACTACAAGAATAGGACTTTTTCTTATCTATGGGTGATTTATTTTTTAACAGTATATAAATTATCTATTTATAGAACGTCCTGTGGTACATCATGTATATGTACTGTGCAGCACACAGACTCGCTTTCGGGATTTTAAGTAACATTATGCCATCACTAAACAACCAAAACTCTATAAATTAAGTATTCCTTAATATTCTGAAACCTTATAAAATGTATAAGGTCTCAGTATATATACAGTATGAATAGCATAGTGTTTCGGTTGATTACTGATGTCATGTTACTTAAATATCGAAACAGAACCCGGCCCGTGTGCTGTGCATTGCCCGCTTGCTGCATATACTTGCCGTTGTTTACATGCTGTTGCTGGGAATATTTCAACATGTCATTATATACTTTTATGTTGTATCTTCAACCCGGGTCACAATTGCTTAGAAAACACAATATCAAATCGATTCTGTACTTAAGATTCTGCATATATCGGCTTTTCTCCCCCATGATCACGCTAACAGTTTATTGTTCCCGGCGCCATTATTTAGATGTTCTTCCCTCCAATACAAAAGAGTTCCATCAATAACGCGTACCGTATTTACCGTAAATAGCACACACCATAAACTTCCAATAATATTGTGTCCTAGAGCAGAATTCAATCCCTTAATAATCTATTCAGAAATTCACATTATTACTTAACATACATGTTTTAATTCCACAAAAACAAATCGCGTATCATTCTAGCTGCTTAGCTAGTTACACGTGATTTACAGGACCGTACTTACCCTGTAACTACGACTACGAAATCCATGATGTTCCAGACGTTACGTAGATACGATCCACGATGTAAACAAAATCCCAAAGCAACTATTTTCAACAGCGCTTCTACACAAAATATCCCTAGGAAGTACATCTCGGTCGCTTCCTAGAATACAATAAAATATTGGATTAGAAATTGTATAGCGATTCATCATCATCAGTATTCATAACAAAAATATCAATTACATTGTATATATATCATTTCCTGTTTGTATTTTTGAGACATAATTTTATTTCAAAACAGGTAGCTATTGTATGAATATATAAATCACAATAAACTTTGAATATTCCTGCATGTGCATGCATGAGTTTTATTATTTTTTATTAATTTTTTTTCAAACTGCGCCCTGCGCTCAACATTTACGTACCAGCTGTAGGGCTAGAGGCGTCCTGTCATCATCTGGGAGATGTTCTTCCAGGGCGAGTACGATGCAATTGGCGATGATTGTCAGGAGAACCATGTACTCAAAAGGCGTGATGACAAGTCAAGGAGCGTAACATTGGATATACCGTAATGTATAAAATACAACCACGATTAGACGTAACCTAAGTCAATGTTATAACTTACTTTAAACAAGGTAAAAACAAATGACAACGTCAGGTATGGTCTAAATATACGATCAACAAAATGAAATACATTATTGTCCGAAAAAATAGGAAGATACTTCCTTTTAAAGTGAACTTAAAAACTATTCTAATAACCGTATACTAATTAAGAATGATCCATTCAATAGTGCACAGTTCAATACTGATATCAATCAAAGAAAATTCAAAATCAATCTAATTGATATCAGATGTTCACTTACCACTCCGTAAACTCCGTTCATATGGAGTTAACGGAGTTGATAGTGAACATCTGATTTTAATTAGATTGATTAAAAAGAAGATAAAAAGAAGTGCATATTTCAAATTCACTAGAATACAAATATATGTTCTCAATCAATTTTAAAACTGAAACCACCGATATACTCAATGTGAATACCTTGTATACCAACTGCAACCATCATATACCATGTCCTATCTGCCCTTACAGTCTAGAAGAAAAATCCTGTACAGGTACCAAACTTATGAAAGATGGGTGAAGTTGGTTCATAGACGATATTGTAAAAGTAATTCTTTGAAATATACATACAACATGTGCAGGAGCACCCCTCTCTATCTAATTGACCATTCTCGTGATGAAAATTGGGCTAAAGTACATGCAATATTGACACAAGAAATTAATGATATATTCTAATTAGATAAAATTCAATATGATTTAAAATACCAATTAAAATTTTCTTTCTCGCGCTACAAAAACTTGTTAAACCAAATTCCACTTCCATAACAATGTTTAAAACCTAATTCATGAGTATGTTTTATCGTTAGTACCGCTACACATCATACCTTCCGCAAATTAAAGTTCTCAATCACGTAACACATAAATGTTTTATTATGTCAATATTACTTGTACGTATTTCATTGAAAACACGATGCTTTCTAGTTTGTTATTGCAACAACAAAAAATACCTTCATAAATAATCAACATGTCCGTGGGGGAACTCACGCGCTCTTGGACAGTCAGAGAACAACGCCTCTATACATGCACATGACATAATGTACATTTAACTACCAATAGCTAACATTTCAATGAATTCAAAATTGAATCAGATCGTTTCTCCGAGATCTATTATCCTTTATTCTGCTATACAATATAAGGCATACCCCAATCCTTTGAGGACAACCGATTTTTTCACATACATTTTTGAATATGTCTGTATTATGTAATTGAACGGAAATGTTTTGAAAACTTTTGCCATACCACTTAAGACAAAGCTCAAACATATGTGAATTATAGCACTGATCTGAAACGCCACACATGATAAGGATGAATCCTTTTATTTTCTTAAGATAATTTAGCAAAATCTTCAATTTTCAGTTGCAGTCATTGACTTACTATTGTCAGAGCAAATAAAGCGAATGAGAGGAAGAATACAAAACGATCCATGTTCTAAACAGCGGCAAGTTGTCATCACCGGTTTTAGAAGGTATGAGATTGCTTGGCTTTAGAAAGTATCCGATTGCTTGGTTTTAGAAGGTATCAGAATTGCTTGGTTTCAGAAGGTATCACATTGTTTGGTTTTAGAAGGTATCATATTGTTTGGTTTCAGAAGGTACAGTATCAAATGTCAATAGATTCATAGTATAGTGGTGGTTTCACGATTTAATAATAAGGCAGATCAACATATAACGTGTATCACAGAACGATGTCGAATTCAAAAGTCACACTAGTAAACTAAATACATTTCTATTGTATCGCACATATGCAAATTAGCGAGCTGATCATCCCCTGTATGACGTCAAAGGTACGTTGCCGTGCGACATTTGCCGTTGCCGCCGATTAGCGTTAATAGAGGGCTAATAGATTTTTAATGTACGTTTTGTCTAACAGTAAATAATAAGTGTTGTCTCGAACAAATGAGGTAGAAACTGCATCTTCCAATACCCTGGGGCACATCAGCTGATCTAGACCGTCTGGCACGACCGATTGACAGTCAACAGATGCGCACATTAACAGTTGGAAGGATAATGGGAGATATTTCATTTCCTAACGAAATAAATAAATGAGTATATGTTATTGCAACACATTCTATACTCTAAAAAATAGCATTGGTTTTTAATGTTTTTCAGATGTCAGACTTCTTCGGTACATATGTCCTAATCAGGAGTATAGATTATTGTTGTGTACGATGTATGCGCCGATGTAACAGACCGATCAGGTAACAGCCGGTTTTAAATTGCATCAATATGGTTTCAAAGTTCTAATGTCAGAAAAATTTATCACAACGGAGATACCTATAGATTGTCTGCCTATGGCAGACTCAGAAAAATGCCAGTCACGTAATCACAGGTGAAAGTCTGAGGCGCGTGGTTCAACTGTTCCTACCCGTGTTGGGTTGTGTTTCTCGGGAATCTGAGAAACGAGTCAGTCTGTGCTGTCGTGGTTGTGTCCTTTGGCAAGACACTTTACCCTTATTGCTCTGGATGGCATGCGATGGGTATCCCGTATGTTGTTCAATGAGGTAGTCACCAACTACTGCAAGAAGATCCCGCCCTCAAAATGATCTTGGCTTTTTAAAGGGCAATAAACACGACAAACAGAGTCAGAAATATATCCAAACATTGAAAAATCGTGTCCCCTGAAGAAGTCATGCATGTCTGTACACGCACCCCCCCCCCCCCCCCCCCCCCCCCCTTCCAAAAAAAGGGAGGGGGGGGGGGGTTATAAACATATCAATTAAAAAAAATCAGTGAATTCAATAAAAGAAAGAAGAAAGATAGAAAAAAAGGTATCATACAAGAAGTTCCGACCCGTGTGTCAGAAATTCATATATGAAAACGAAAAATCGTATCCCAATGTCAGAAAGACGGTCTCCAAATAAAATAATTGGCCTCACAGCACGGAATGATTGTTTCATATTCATTCAAACAAAGCCATAACCTTCTCATTATTACTAAAAGACTGTTTTACTCATCAGATAAAAGAGAACATATGCTATTAAAACATCACGCGGGCTTTAGATATTCAGTTGAGCTCCTAGCAGCATGTAGTTTTTTACGAGCTACTTGAATTTGCCTTTTCGGATACCAAACAACATAAAACTAGTGTGAAAATTACACATGCTGTGCCGAAGTGGAGAAACGTTCAACACACGTCACCATGACAATTTAACGAATGGTTTGGTGGCATGTTGCACTCAAATTGAATTATACTGCTCATGTGAATGTTTTGACAAGATGGATTGTCGACCTTCACCGACCTAAGTATCGATCGACAGAGGAAAAGTGTCATCACATGCCAAAGAGGGCGTTCCGCCTGTATCTGCACTACGCATTCAAACCGGAAGTGGAATTATGGGTACACCCATATTTAATTTGCGTAACTTCGATGTCGAAAAGCGGCACATGCGGTACACTGTCAGCATGTGTTATTTAACGCTTAATTGGCTTCATTGTTATCACAAATGGTAAATTTGAACTTAAACCCAACCAGCTTAATTAATTTCAGCTCTAGTGTAACTAACTCTCAATATGTTTTACTGCATGCTAGGTAATATATCTTTTGTACAATGCTACGGAAGAAATATGAAGTCGTGTTGGCTAATTGTACAGTCAATTTGGCTGTCTATGTCAAAGGGAATGTCAAAGATAACAATATTTATGGATAACAAAATTTGTTTTAAAGAAAAAAAAATCTAATTATCAATGCGCAACGCATCATCAATTTGCCACTCTATAATGTATAGTCCGTTTCAATACTTTAGTTTACTTTGCAATTAAGAACGATATTTATCGCGTTACTAGCTAGCATGGTTCGGATTTCCATGTATTTATTGAAGGCTTATCCAACGCTGTCTGGATAATTATGTTTGTATTTATTCTCTCGGACAGAAAGCACTTATATTCAATTCGATAACTCGATGCGCTGGCCCAATCGTGTTAAATGTTGGTTGGGTGAGTATATTCGAATATCGTATGTTCCGTTAGCATAACTTAAATTGTAAGTGGAACTCATGCATACCAATATACCGGACCGAGTTGTTAGTAATTCCACACGGACTTAATGTATTTTACACATGGCGTCAGACAGCTATTCAATTCTGATCGTCAGCATTATCGAGTTTGGACGTAATTCTATAGACACAAATCGTTTAGATATTGCATAACAGTAGTCGTTGGATTCCCTGGTGGACAGTAGGTGCGACAGACAAGTAGCCGGATAGGATCACCGTGCATTGCCAAGAGCGTTTAGTTATGAAGCATTGCAAGATGACAACAGGGGGCATCGAAATCAAGAATAAATATTTGCAAATTATTCATGGAACGCCGCCATTTGTGTGCATGGATGACACCGAGATTGGCTCGACATTTGAATCCAAGTCTGCCGATCAAAAGATGCATGTTATACATGTGTTTGCGCTGAACCTGCGATTACATGCAAACTGCACCCAGTCGCATGCATTGCATTAAGATATTTACAATTTTCTGTTTTATTTTTATCCTATAACGTTTGTCGACGGAATATGATCCGTAGTCATATCAACATATATTGCCATTTCGCCTTGGCCGCGTGACATTTTAAATAACACGTGCTCGGCCCGTGGTCTAGCCAGGTTCATGCTCTGGCATGGAATGTCTCTGTGAAAGGGTATTTTGTAAAATGTATTTGATGGCGATACTGCAATAGAGTTGCTTGTCAAACAGCAAAGCTTCATGGTCTTCCGACTAGGACCACAAGAAACTGGTAGTCGTACTGTATAACTGAAATCATATTGAACAACATATCCTAAATACCTGTAAAGGACGCTAATAAAAAGATAAAACAAAGCAATCACTTTTGCTGTTCCTCGAATATGTGTACCAATAATCAAATATAAGTCGTGAAAACTATTATTTGAACCCGTCAAAACAAATAAATAATAATAAGTAAGATTTTTAACCAGAGGAAATAACAAAAAACAAAAGTCAGATTTTGAACCAGTCGAAATGACAAAAGCCGAAAGTCAGATTTTGAACCAGTCGAAATGACAAAAGCCGAAAGTCAGATTTTGAACCAGTAGAAATGACAAAAAACAAGTCAGATTTTGAACCAGTCGAAATGACAAAAGCCAAAAGTCAGATTTTGAACTAGTAGAACTGACAAAAAACATAAGTCAGATTTTGAACCAGTCGAAATAACAAAATTCATAATTCAGACCGTAAGGGATATTAATTTTGAAATACAAGTAATCCAACTGCTGATACTCGGATACCTACTGACTGTTCCTGAACTAGCCGCCTGTTTGTGCTCCTGAACTAGCCGCCTGATTGTGCTCCTGAACTAGCCGCCTGTTTGTGCTCCTGAACTAGCCGCCTGATTGTGCTCCTGAAATAGCCGCCTGTTTGTGCTCCTGAACTAGCCGCCTGTTTGTGCTCCTGAACTAGCCGCCTGATTTGTGCTCCTGAACTAGCCGCCTGTTTGTGCTCCTGAACTAGCCGCCTGATTGTCCTCCTGAACTAGCCGCCTGATTTGTGCTCCTGAACTAGCCGCCTGATTGTGCTCCTGAACTAGCCGCCTGTTTTTGCTCCTGAACTAGCCGCCTGTTTGTGCTCCTGAACTAGCCGCCTGATTGTGCTCCTGAACTAGCCGCCTGATTTGTTCCTTTTTTATCAGTTAGTCGCGCCTTATCACTCATAGGACCGACTATATCGATTACAACAGAAGCTGCATACGGAAGGCCATTAAGCTTTCAACTTTCCCTTTACACAGCTGAGAACACTAGTTTAACATTTGCTTGTAGTAGAGGAATCGGTGGTGGTTTGCGCAATGATATGTTGTTAGCATGATTTGTGGTTGTTGTGGTGGTGGTGGTGGTGGTGGGGTGTTGGTGGTGGGGGTGATATTGGCGGGGAAGGGGGTGTTGGTGGTGGGGTTGAATTGGTGATACATGTAGGTCTTACTCGTCGTTTCTTAAAATGTAAGGGAACACAGTAAAACAACATTGTAAACATTACATATTTATATAAGTTATGATTATTTGGAATCTGCAAAATGTTTACAAAAATGTTTCACCGAACCTCACATACACAACCCCTTGTAATGAATTATTGTGGGTTTTTTTTATCAAATACACAGATAAATAATAATCCGGAGGAAATGTTTGCTGATGAAACAAGCAGACATCTGAAAACCGATATACGTCATTCCAGATTAAGTTGTATGTATATATAGAATTCTATAAGAAATAGAGCTCCAAGCTTGAAAGCAATCGAATCTTTGATATTAACCGTATACATATATAAGTAAGTACGGTTTGTCTGCAGGGAGTAGACAATGGTATATCGACCATATAATTCAGGGAGTAGACAATGGTATATCGACCATATAATTCAGGGGGTAGACAATGGTATATCGACCGTATAATTCAGGGGGTAGACAATGGTATATCGACCGTATAATTCAGGGAGTAGACAATGGTATATCGACCGTATAATTCAGGGAGTAGACAATGGTATATCGACCGTATAATTCAGGGAGTAGACAATGGTATATCGACCGTATAATTCAGGGAGTAGACAATGGTATATCGACCATACAATTCAGGGGTAGACATTTGTGTATCGACCATATAAGTCTGATATCTGCTGTCGAAAATACATTTACAATGTATGCATATATGAATGAAAACTGCTTGATGAGATTTCAAAAGAAAATTCTTTGATCGTGTCGGTAAGATAAATTAGAGGTTGCGCTAATAAATAATTGTTGACTGGTAACGATATTTCTACAAGAATACTATAAACAGTAGTTATGAATCACGTTTTGTTTATTACCGAACTAATGCTATTGTACTCTTGATGTTAAATTAGTTCCTATGCAAAATGAGTGTCGATAAGTTCAGAAAGCCTTATTTTGATCTGAGAGTTAAAGGATAATGAAACGGCCAGATTATTCGGACATTTCCCGTGATGGAAATGTGACATCTGTTACCGCCTACCGGAAAGCCAAATGACAATCAGACTCGTAATGGCTGGATAACTGTGGCTTGAGGTCGGCTGTAGTGTTAGTAAGACGGTATCATTGGCTCTGATTGAGGACGACTACGCCGTGAAGATGTAATATATTTCTTGCCTAGTTTATAGGAAAGAAATTGGCAATGTTTTCATTCAGCATATTATACAAGTAAAATAATATATAATCTTATTTCTGAATCGAATGACGTTAAGTTGTGAAAAAGAGTTTTGCTTCTTCAGAGGTCAAATGCGTTAGCGTTTTGTCTATTTAGAGGTCAAATTCGCTAGAGTTTTGTCTATTCAGAGGTCAAATGCGCTGGAGGTTGGTCTGTTTATAGGTACCCTTTTAAAGAGCGATTGAAAATGTCTATAGCGTAAACAAACGCAGACTAAACCACACGTTTTGTATATACTAATTTTGGAATATCTGACAACTACAGGGGCATAAAACATAACAAAATATATGCCTGTTGATACTAGTGTGCGTGCGTTTTATGAAGTATTAGTGTTGATGTAATGGATATGACGGACGCAAATTTTGAAAATGCTTATAAAAAAACTACTTCAGTAAAATCGTGTGTACATTTGACATTTGTCCTCTCAGACAACATAGGTTCTTGTCTATATCTGTTAACATCTATACATGAACTAACGGTGGGCATCGTCGCATGTCCATAGTTGATTACACTAGTGAAGCGTAGCGTCGTTCAATCAACTGTGACTATCCGACGATTAACGTTATGATAATAAACCATATTCTGGTTTGTTTGAACAACATATAGAGGCTGCCGTCACCTACTTTATTCGCCATTCCAAATATCAATTTACAACAAAATTCATTCGCTTTGTACCTTCAGTAATAAAGCGAGTATACTTAACAAATTAAAATTCATCAAGAAGTTTAGCAATTATAACTGACGTGGAAAAATCTTATGTTCTTTTTTTACACTCGTTGACAGCTAAACAATTTTCTGTACATCATCAGAAGAAAACGAAATCTTCGTAACTTTCAACATGTATCCTTTTATAGGTCTATTCAGTGATATACCCAATACTTGAGGAGTTTATTGACGCACATATGCGCTTTATGGATGTTGTGTCGAATGTTCTCAAACATACTGGCACGAATCTTCCATTCACTTATTACAGGGTAGGTTCAAACTAAACCGCAATATTTGTCTCTAAGGAGCAAAACTCCACATGCCATCGCTATCATTCCCAACACGAGAGGCAAGATGTGCTATCGATTCTTGGCGTTGTTGTATTCTCTTTATTAGATAAACTCTGCAGGTCGTACTTAACACACGATAGCGTCATCAAATGTAAACTCACGTGAAGGAGAATTCACCAATAGAATTTATTTCTATATGCGGGTTCAGTTTGCTGTCAGATAGCGTTTGTGGTACATTGTTGGTAGTTTTGGGTTCAAACTGACTATCTTACGTTTCGAAGTGTGTGCTATCCAAATATCAATGACCCTTTACTGCAAATTTGCCATAAAAACTATTTTTGTTACTTTTGCGACTAATTCATCTGATAAAGCACCATATAAGGATGGCGTATTTAACTTGCGTAAATGGAATGGAAACGATAAGGCGATTAATCACAAAAATATACTGGGATCATTGATTGTATCTCATTTGTCGAATCGAATCACTATCTAAAACGCAGGCTTTTACAGACAGCGGTTTGTAACGCGGGAATATCACTTTTTCGGGCTATTGCCAAACCGTACCAACCACCTAAATATATGATTTTCTAAGCATAATTGATTCACTTAATTATTCATGTTGCGCCATCAACTGAATGTAGATTTGAAAATAGAAATAAAACTCTTTTGTTTCGCATCTTGCCATAAACTCACAAGATTCTTCCCTACAAAGGAATGACTTTTTGAAATGTGAATTTAGAAACGCTTGTTTGTTTGTTTGTTCGGTTTGTCGTAGCAACCGACATTTTGAGGAGGATTTTCTCGTAGTTGATGGTGACTACTTCACTGAACAACATACGGGAGGCCTGTCACATATAACCCAGGCCAATTAAGGCATAGTGTCTTTCCAAACTACACATCCATGACAGCACAAACCGGTCCGTAGTAGAAACAAATGAAAAATATGCCAAATCATTACAATAGAAAACAATTCCATTACTACTTTTTCGTCTTTCTAGGACTGGTCAGTGATGTAAGGGGTCAAATTAGAAATCCAGAAGAAGCCATGATAATTAACGAAAGAAATGTTGCATACAGTAAGGGAAGGTTCATTAACCCCATTATGCACAAATGTACCTTACTTACGAAATATAAATATGTGTTCCCATGAAGCGGTGGATTCGTTAACTGACAGCAATAATATCTAGATAGATCAGAAATCGACTAGAGACATTGGGTACAGGAAAAGCATTCTCCTCCAAAACATCTCGTTCCGACAAGTACAATTCCAAGTTCAAAGTGTAACGTTTCGAGACAATGTCATCACCTTGCGTTGCTATAAAGCCCGTTGACGTCTACAGCTTTTATCACGTGTTTAAGAGGTTTCCCTTCGGCATTTCCGTTTTATTTTTAACATCACTTTACCGGGGTTGTATGTACGTCTGTGGGGGAGTGGAATGCTTCACCTTTCTATAAAGCGTCTCATATTCCCGAAAACTAAGGATTGTTATTTATAATTCTGTATCGATGTAAAAATTCAATTATCATGAACTTCTGTTTTCAGATATTCTCACCCAACATTGATACTGGCACGACAGAAAATAGTGAACAATACTTTATTTTTCATATCAAATGTTCCACGTAGCATTTTATAATATGATGTGATTAAAGTTATATATAGTTACTAACGTCAATTGGAAATGAAAGAGATGTTATGCTGAACTAAGAGATTTATTTAATACTTTTAGCATCTTAATACTGAGAACGACATTTGATGTTCTTGACAGTCAAGTGCTGTGTGCATGCTTTTCATAATATTGACGAATAAAGTGTGAAAATTACACGTAGACAAATGTGCTTAGATGGAAATCATCTATATAGCTTCAGTAATCTAGGCGAAACGAGTCCGCTAAAACGGTTTTTCAGCTAAGCTGGTATTTTTTATTCGTTTACACGTTGATAAAAGACTTCACGGGAAATCGGTATACCTTTGTGGACGTTACACAGTAACTATGATACAGTGCAACAGGATCAATGATACTGAGGTCGTGACACTGAAGGAAGAATCAAAACAGAACTGTAATACAGAATAGAAACGAGGCCATAATACAGAGAAGGGAATCAGAACGAGGCCATAATACAGAGAAGGGAACGAGAACAACGCCATAATACAGAGAAGGGAATCGGAACGAGGCCAAAATGCAGAGAAGGGAACCAGAACAACGCCATAATAATAAAGAAGGAAAAACCAAAACGAGGCCATAACGCAAAGAAGAAAGTCAGAACGAGGCTATAATGCAGAGAAGGAAAACTCAGAACGAGGCCATAGTACAGAAGGGAATCAGAACGAGGCCATAATGCATTCGACGCAGAACTAAAATTAGGCAACCAGAGCGATTTCGTAATACAAAAGAGGTATTTCTGACGAAATTTGATGGAAATGGACAAGCTATCATAAGTAGAATATGTCAAAAAGAGTTATCATGATGGGAGTCAGACCAGGTCGTTGCACAAAAGGAAGACATCCAAAAATACAGAAAATATATCGCTTCCATTGAAGAAATAATTATCATTACTGAACTTTGTGTAACAAAAAAAAATTATCCCCAAAAATTTGAAAGCAAGACTACTGTGCAGAGAAAAACGTGTCTATGAGTAAACATTATTCGTTTAGAAACCACCTTTACAGTTTCATTAATCGAGACGGAATCGGTCATGACAAATGGATTTTTCAGTTAAACCTGTTTTCTACCCAATTACTAGTATATGTGAGGCTGCACAAAGAGGGCACCTCTGCGAGTGATTCACAATACCATTAACAGTCGTCCCACATATCAAAAAAGGGCAAATAAGGACGCAATACAAGGAGGAAAGAAATGTCATGATACAAATAAGGGAGCAAAAATCACCAAAGACAGGAAGGAACTCGATCGAGATCGTGAAGAGAAAGAGAGGAGAGAACAAGGTTATAACTTAAAGAATGGAACCAGAATGCTCTAGAAACCTTTTGAAATCAACATAAAAGATATATGGACGTGAAGCGTTGCTGACAATGCTTGTTATATATAATTCTAACCGAAGAATTGCTGAGCTCGCTGGAGTGTTTGCCAGAGCAACATCTCGATTCCAAGTTTTATTGTCAAATGACATTTTACACTCAATCCCAGCTAGACACTCGTAGCTCATTGCCGCTACTCTATGGGGTCGTATTTGTCAATGATCTACTATGGTATGGTTACGAGTAAATGGTTGATGTACATTTTGCGTTTACCATAAGGAAAATTTGGGATCCTACTAATGATACGTGTCCAAGGCAATCATTAAATACCATGTCATCGAGGGTTTATTTACAGGGATTAGTTTTCAATAACATTTATCATGTAGTTTACGTATATATATTTACATACAAAATCTCCACTGCAGAATCATCTTGAATATCAAGGAACATGTATTATTTGTTGATTTGCTTCTATGTTTTTTTTTTCATCTGTTTATTTATATCACATATTATACGAATGGGGGCGTCTGTGTGCAATTAAGCCTGGTATCAACGAAGACACCAGTAGACCAGTAAGGGGAGAAAACAGACGAAAATACCTGGTACTAAATAATACTCTTGAGATGGTAGGTCCGGGTGAGCTAGTAGAACTTATAAACAAGTATCGTAATAATCATATAGGGTATTCAAGTACTTCAGCCATCTCATTATGTAAGCATTGCTTATAAAATCAGATATCATGTCTGTACTGATAAAGCATGTCGTTTATAATATGATTTACAAGAAACATGGCGGTATTTCGGACAAAGCATTGAGAATTTTCTGTATTTGAGCATACACCACTTTCCCAACACTGACAAACTATCTATATTCACAAAGTGTAGATAAACTTTTTTTTTCAAAAGGATATCCCCATTCGATGATAATCTTTGCATACTTGCGGATGAAATTTTCCTCACTGAAGATGAAAAGTGACCGCGTGGTGGCGCCACTTGCTCCCGGAAGACTAAGATTCGCTGCCTTTTTGGCACAATGACGTAACGAACCGTCATAAGGCCCATTGTAATCGTCGTCCTGGTTCCCGCTCACCTGGAAGTTCGCCATTCTGCAAAAAATAGATAAAAACACTAAATATGGCATAAATATATCGTGTGATTATATTTCGTCAAACACGAATACTGTTCCATCACATAAATGGAGATTCTAAAATTTGTTACTCACGCAACGTCGAAATTGAAATTGTACTCAACTGAACCTTACGTCTATATATAGATACATGTATTAACTACGGAAATCAAGATGTTCCAAATCCGGATACCGATCCCTCTTTTAATATAGTCCTAAATACTTCCACACTGGTCTTTCTAGACATCCCATTGTGATTTGTGTTCAGTAGTACAACTCATTGGAAAGACTCAACACACGGTAGTTCCAAGTCTCCTGTGTAATTTGTTAATTAATTTCTTCTGGGTGGTGGATAAAATGGCGACAAAGGATACAATAAACCTGTCTACCACTCGACAACGACTTGATGCTATCGTCTGTAGACAGAGAATCGATAATGACATTTGACCTTTTTGAAAATCCTTGGAGATGACGGTTATATCTGACATGTTAAAATATGGCGACAACAAATCTGTGCATGAGATCTCGTGGGGAAGGAGAACACGCATACTAAATATCACACTGCCTGCAGTCGGGCTGACATAACTCAACGGTACAGAAATATATTTCATTCCAAGACATTGGTTCAGCTTCATCAGAAACGTACATTGTTTTCCCTTTTAATCATATTATGCAATGGTTGCATTCACCATCTGTTGCATAACATAATAGTATATTGTGTAATATATGTACATTTTCTGTACAAGGACATTAATATATTAAAATTAAGATATTGTTGTATACATTATATGGCACCACGTAGCTTAATTGGTATAACTTTTATTTTAAGATGAATTAAACTGACAACATGTCGTATCTGACGCGAAAATAAAGTCAAAAATCCCATAGTGCTCTTTTGGCTATCAATAACTTCTAGTAACTCGTCAACCCGTACAAGTATATACTCGTATAGCATGCAGATTGAATTCGTCATTTATTTTTTTTACATTGCAATATGCAGTGTATACTATGACTTTTCTATCAGTTGTGACGACTCCGAATGCCATTTTAAGCCCGGTGTTACAATGGTGGCCAAAATGAATACATACGATACTTTTCCCTTCCGATGGCTATGGTGTTGGGTACACAAAGTTCCTTCTTATGTAATCAAATACAAACTTGTTCAGCTCTCTCGCAGAGGAGCACACTCCCTATAGAGAAAATAACCCATGGTATCCATCTGATAAATTGACCATATCCGAAGATTTACAAAATTCGAAATGGTTCCAATCGAATGAGGGTTCTATAAGAAGCCATGAAAGAAATTATTCTTCGGAATATGACATGACTTAATAAATTACGAATAAAATTCTCCAGACTCAGGAATGAAGTCATTCACTTGATTAGAAAACAAAAACAAAACAGAAAACACAACGTGATGAAAGACTTAGTGATGTCTAACTTCATCAATTGTGTACAAAACTCACAAAATGTTAGCCCCGTTAAATACAAATTGAGGGATATATACAGGAGAGCCAAAACTTAATTAGACTGCATCATACAGCTGTTAAGTACTTTGATGATTCGTCAGTGATGTTAAGGGCTGGAGTGTTGATATCTAGGAGGCAAAGAAGGTCACTCAAATAGGGCCAAAGTAATGTCAAAATCTTAAAGGCGAGGTCAATAACCTCATAATTCTAAACACGATATTTTTCTGACATTCTTGCTAGTGATAACAATATGTTATGGAAAGAGACACAAGCTATGTATACACCTATGTCCTTCATCCTAATAATACATATTTATCTGGCATACGGCGGAGCCGATGGAATACCGCGTTTTACTAAAACATCAAAACGGTATCAGAATGGCACTTTTGTTCGTTGATGGGATATATTATGTGGCCGTCTCTATATGTTGTCCATATAATACCGGGAAACATCGATTACTCTCTCAAACGGGGAGTGATTATCCACTCTGGCACCTATAGTGGTGGTGATTGTCTAATGAACTTTAGCCACACGAGGCCCTAATGAGAGCTACTGTGTTGTCACACATACACAAAGGGAGCCCAGGGACAGTTAATACGGTATCCGATACAGAAAACAGCAATCTAGAAAAAGGAGCAGAGTCTCCATGGATATGACAGCTATAACCATTTGTTTACATTCGTGTGATTTTGGTATTCAAAATTGACGAGTCATATTTACAGTGCAGCGTCCAAAGGCAATATGTCGATAATTCTCTAACCATATTAGGAATATCTAATTTCTTAATATTTAACAAATAAATCTATGAAAATTACGAAAACATTTTATTGATTTGCGTGCGTAATCTTGGTATTTATCTTTTTTACCGATAATAATTGCATATGTTAATACTCGCTAGTTGTTTGAAAGGTTCTAATCAAGCTACCGCACTCTTTGATTGATTCAGTGATCGATAACTCCCTAGTAATCAACCCAAACCTCGCGCCCATACCCACGGCATTTCTGACACTACAGAGCGTCAGGGAACGGAGCTCAAGCGATGAACACAACATGATTGATTTACACGTAATGAACTATTGAAACGTGTGCGTGGCAAGCTTATTGAGTTAAAATGAAAAGTACTTTATTCGTAAACAACTTTATTTTAGTTAAGATACTAGCTCTATAACAGACTCAGGACAGAGTAAACTTTAGATAATCATCTTTTGACATAAATTTTCTCAGAGACCAAACAATATATATAATGCATCTTGTCCGTCGGAACCTCCATGGAATCCTTCGGAACTTCCATATCATGAAAGGATATGTTCAGATTTCTCAATTTAGGCACCTTTCTGTTATCGAATATATCGCAACCAGCAAAATATTTCACTCCGCTTGTATGAATCATTTTGTCAAACTTCAGCAGAAATAGGAATTATTATGAAAATCCAGAATATCTTATTGCAATTTCTTGTTAGTATATGATCGTCGCATTTAAGATACAGCAGCATTTTACAACTTCGATTAAATACAACATGAATCTCAATATACTTATGGATTCCTATAATGAATATGTCAGATAACGGATAAAACGATTTTTTTTTATTTTCTTTTTTTTTTTTTGATTCACAGTCGGAAAGGATTAAATCCGTTAAGACAATAATTCTTAAAGGAAAAAATGAGCTTAAAATCCATAATAAAAACAAAACTCAAGTCTATTTCTTGATCCTGATGTGAAATCCACACTGAAAGATTTACATGCAAGGTTTGTAGTTGTGTTTGCTGATATGGCATCTAATATAATTGATACAAGTCAAACACTATTGCAATTTCCTTTTTACAAAATAACAAGCAAGCTTGTTTGACAAGCGGAGTAACCCTACCTAAACATTGTCCATTTTAACAAAGATAAAATCTGTCCATCATTCTAAGTGTTGGAATTTTGCACAATCCCTGATAGTGGAGTGGATGCGGATCTTCCTCTATATATTGGATTTTCAAACTTTAAAATAATCCTCATAAACAACGTTTTATTGCTGGCTCGAGTGATCAACTAAACATCTATCTAAACTTCTTACTGTAATACCACTATTAGTACAATTAAGTCGAAGCTATAGTCCTATTGGGTACTGTTTACTCGAGGAGAAGATTTCGAAAAACTCCCAAACTCGTCTGATGCATCTCCATCCGCTCCTAAAGAACGATTTTTCTATCATTTTTTTTCTACTCTGTAGACTACCATTCTCTATTCAAAACTTAAGGACCGCCTTCGAACTCTTGTCAAGAAAACATTCTTTTCCAAGAAAGGGTGAGTGGCGATAGCAGAACATAACTGGAACTATACGGGTGCATATTTCGTAAACAATACACCTAAGATGACACCGTGAGAACGAACAAGGACGTTACAATTAAACTGTATGAAAAGTGTGATGATTTCAATGTCCCCATTGTTAATTTTACTATTTTAGAAAGCATCCATTCCTACGGAATTTACATGTCTCATATTTGATTCCCACTATTGCCTTAGTTTCCTTTATCACGAATTCCGCGAAGATGTCGATTACTAACAATACACACTGTTTCGAGAGATGTACATGTAGGTTGATGAACGATCATGAAATGTTTTTGGTCCACAACATAATCTCATTTTGAAATATTCTATTTCCTTATGAGATATGGAGTCAGGCGTGTTGGAGGCGTGTTGACATGCCTAATGGTTCCGTTGTCACCGCCCTAACTGAGGATGTGACTTAGCCTGGATTGATCTAGATTTGTATGGGTTGCCGTGGGTGAAACAAAATACGCTTACTCTTCTGGAGCATCCTGGTCTCATTCTCCTTGTATTATTTCAGGAGTCTCCATGCAAAATAACTTTTGTTTATAGTTTCGTTATTACGTTGGTACTCTTTGTTGTTTATGTCCAATGGAATTTAGACGCAGTAAAGCATGTTTTAAATTAAAAGAAAAAAATTAAGAAAAACATATTACAAACAGTGGGAATATTGCAGGGGTCACAATACTTTAGAATTAGCTCATGTGTTGTGAGGATTCTGTATAACGCTAATAATCTTCTATCAGAGGTTTGAGGCAAGCACGGACAGAATATGCATCTGCTGCAAGGCCTCAGTTTGAGGTATGTAGACTAGGGAACTACGGATTGGTAAACAATGGTTATTTGTTATGGAGAATATGGTAGAATAAATATCTTTGTTTTAATAGCCTCTGTTGAGGAATCAATACATCAATCACATCACACAGACACACTTTCTCACACGCATAACGTGTGTCCTACAAAATCGTCGCAGTCGCGTTTTGACAGGATTCCATTCTCAAAAAATGGGGGGAAATGCTCGATCAATTCAATCGACGAAAGAATTCAAAATGGTTCGTAATCCGTACCTTACATATCAAAGAAACTAGAGATGCCGGAAAATAAAACAGAAGGTATCAATGCATAAAGTCATCACCGTGGGCTACTAGTTGAATCAGCTTGTGGCTTGCTGTTTACCCATATTTTAACCAGCATTGGGGATTCTTTGCTATTTCGGAGGGAAAACATATACACATTGGTATCCATAGACAAAACATATCGTTGAATGCTGCAGCCCAATTTAAGTGAACGACTTGCTGGAAATGCTTTAGCTCTCCCGAAGGGATCCACGATGGTTTACTTTCAATCATGGTGTTTCGCAAGCGACACTGAACTCTGTCGAAAGCGCTATTGCTACTAAAGGAATTCAAGCGCGCCCCTTGTCGGTGATATATTTGGGTAAGGCAAGGCAACCTTGTCAGGGTTTCCAATTCATTGTCGCTTATTTAAAATCAATAGGTAAGCATGCACTGAGAGGATATGCCTCATGGAAGAGGCTGCTTTTTTCTTTTCAATCCAATGTTGATTAAAATTTTTTAATTTAATAAATATTTCATCAATGTGTTATTGACTGCGAGTAATATACAGCATATCACAATGGACCGTTAACGTTTTAATACAAAGTACCACAATAGAAATCAATTCAATCCATGTGTATAAATGTTGAAGATTTTCAACTAAAACATTAAAAAAAGTACACTTTTTGCATTAATCAATGCTTCATTAAGGTCTTGGACTGTAGGCTTTTGAATTGATATGTAAGGCAGGAGTTACCTCCAAGAGTGATCTCCAACTCGTGAAGGACACGGTACAAAATTGTTACTGGGTTTGGGGATATCATTTGAAATTTGAAATTATTTATCCAAGACATTACAGGCCAGAAATATTATTTAAATTACTTTTGAATTTCATGCATTTAAGTCATAATAACATCAGGATTGACAGGAATATAATATGTCCTTTTCCCTTGCACCTTTTGGTAAACCCCCAATAATGGAAGAATAGAAAAAAGTCTGCGTTTACAGTCTTCTGTTCTGGGTTCCATTATCTAACGTTACTGTGGGAAGATGATCGAGGTTTATGGAAACAATTACTGAGGAGAGGGTATTCAGCACTGTTATGTGTCAAACTTCCATATCAGCCCCAGCCTGTAGGCTTATTTGTTCTTTAGAAGCGTGAAAACGTTTATATTTATGAGAGCCGTGTCTTTTCGCACGCCCAAACGCTTCCAGCAACATACTGCGATAAATAAGAGTACCGGCAACTCTGTCTGAACCTGAGAGAGATGTAAATGTATTTCTCGACTGAATATGATTATGTAAATTAATACGATTTTGTTTTATATATTGTATATTGAAACACATGTTATAAATTTAGGTGGAATACCCTATAGAATTAGCCATAGGGTTACATGTTATATGACGTTCCTAGCCATTGGTTGATATATGTACCATATATACGTAATGTGCCTTCGAGAGCATCCGCTCATCTATAATTAACGCGCCACTTGTGTTGAGTGATAGCTAATAACGGCTGCCTCACAGTATACTACGATACAGAATATGTATGGATTTCATATGAAAAACAAACAATGATGTTATGATACCATTTTCCATGAACTAACATTGCCGATGACAACTTAAGAACATAACAAATTCAAAATACCGGGACCCGATGTGTTTGATATAACTGTAATATACGTGCTACCCTTGATATCGATAATTTCCCTTTTTTCTTAAAAAACATTTACAAGACGTCATTAGTTCTGATGATGAGCAATCAAAACAAAGAAACACGTGATGGATGTCTTTCTGTTTTGTTGATCAACACAAAGTGACAAATTCTACCCCAATAATACTGAACATAATAGACATGAAATGCCGTCGAATATGATCTGAAGATTGTATTTTGTAAACTTGATTCATATTCGAACAATTACGAAGCAATTTATATCAACTTATATATATAACTCTTCGCTGGCCATGATGGAAGTGCGTGAGGGATTTCATGTGACAGGCAATTAAACCGCAGTACCCAGAGTAAAACCTCAATCGGGGCAGTCGAACTGCAGCCGCCTACATGTTATGAAAAAGCAAGTATGTTACCACTGTGTCACCCGACACCCAAGTACTTTATTGTATGGGGAAATAATATAACAGTCATGATATTAGTCCTATACTGAACGTAAGTGCAGAATATATGAGGCGTGTTTATGTAGGGTATACAGTGCGTGACAAATGCACGCGATCGATAACATATATTGAGTCATTTCCTTGGTGAATCATAAATATAGGTAGAGTATGGTTCATACATCGATCTCCCATTCTAAAATACTCTATTGGGTACCTTAACTCACCACAGGCGAGATACCCCTGCACCCATAACGAATGGCCGATACTGACCAGACTGAATGACACGAGGCAGACCTTGGAACGAATGAATTCCAAACAGCGGAAGGACATTAATCAAAAGCGGTGGAGTGGCTGCGTACTTATTGATTAGCATTTTATACGACACCATTGTGGATGACGTATAATTTAGAATTGTTTCGTCCCGAACGTGACTTACAGGGCTTCCTCTCTGATATACGGTCTGTTCGAGTCACAATAACGGGATCAGACCAAATTATAGGACCCTATACTTTGCCAATGAAATATTCCAAACAGTTCCCGGGATATCGACGTTTCCCTGGGATGTGGGGATGTAGAATCCACAGAATCACAAACCAACACAACACTTGTACGGAATCAACGTCACGTCTTTGCCTTCCATTGTTGTGTCTTGGACAGCGAAGCAAATAACCACAAAAAATCGTTTTAGGATGTAACATGTTATGGATACCCAAATGACATTTTCGTTTAAGGTTTCAACCATGCAGTAAGATCAAACTAGGAATAAAAATTGAAAGGAAAAGTAAACACCCCTTCTTATAAACATGGGAAAGAAATCCACATCACATTTTCTATAATTTTATAACGTTTTATGCCTTGCAAAGAAAACAAATAAACAAACAAACAAACAAACAAAAAATAAATAAAACAAGTAAAATAACCAAAAAACAACTAAAAAACAAACCAAAATTATTGTGAAAAATATATTGATATATAGAGAGAGATACATTATTTTCCTCGGCATTTATTAACATCAAACGAAACCCGATAGCTTAATCGCAATATACTAGGAGTTGTGACCGTAGAAAAAAAAGTGTTCTAGGCGAAGAATAATGAACGGTTAACTTGAATTACAACAAACGTCTCCATACTGGTATTATATACAATACTGATAGTGATATGTGAATGGGCGTATCAAAACACTATTGAACTTGCTGGAAAAAGCCAGAAGAAGCTTGCTATGAAAAAATGGAATATGGGCTGTGAAGCGCTGTGGCTGCGTTGATCTATGTTTGGGATTGCGGTGTAAAATCACATTCATTCGCTTCTTTCTGCACCTTATACCGAGATTACTGGGATTCATCGATTGGTTAAGCGTGGAGATTGTGTAATAATGGCTGATCATCTACAGTTTGCTGAGACGATCCCTACTATGGCGGAGTAATCGCGGTCTCCTCAACGCATATCATGACGCTTCACTGGCGGTACCATGCCGTGTCATTCATACCGGAAGTTGTCAGAGGCTCGTTCGATCCCGTGTTCCATAATACCACTGATAAAACGATATTTATCAGTTTGCTTTTTGAAAAATGTCTATGAATACGTGCCACATTTGAATTCATAAGAATAGTAACCCTAGTTCATAATATACACACCTATTTCAGTTTATTATTTATATATAAAAACAATACGAAATTAATAACCCTATTGGGTAGATTGTGCATCTCATGTATGTTGTTAACTTTTAATTTAAAAATTCTCTAACTACCCTTCTAGATTTCAACAATTTTCGCCATTAGCATCATCCTTAAAAGACGAAGTGCTGTATGCTACATGGTTATACCATTCGACTTATCTGTTTCTAGTTTGTTTAAACAATAGTTTATCAATATTCAGTACTTCCACACAACATCATAATACAAATCATATTTACATAGCTTATGCTAATTCCTTTCCTCAATCTGTTAATAAATCATGTAAAAGACGCTATTCATATTTGTGTTTTGTATAGTAGTAAGGAGGTTAATGTTTAAATGCATAAAATTTACTGTTGTATTTAAATTAAGGGTCATCTATATAGCAGAATAGTGTTGAATTTCAAACACGAATAAATACCTTAAGATTTGCACAAAAAATGTCATGTAATATACCAAAATGTTTGTTTGGACATGTAGCTTCTTACAATCACCAATATTATGCTATAGATGCTACCAGTTTCTTCTGTAGAGTAACTTTGTGGTCAGATTTGGCATGGAATAATTCTAAGTCACGCAAATGATCAAACCTGAAAAATAGCCATGCTGTTATGTTCACAAGTGTCTATAGCACAGGATAGGAGAATTTGTTTGACCAGATTTTACTTTATGTACGTATAAACACTTATTTTGCTTTGACCTTGAAATGCAAATGGCGGCTGAGAATAATATTACACAAATATGGCTTACAGGAGGCATTTCAGTCAATAACAAAACTCCTATATCGTACTTTTAAGACATCTCATCAAAGTAACATGAACATTTTAATGTCAATTTGTTAAACTGGTGAGTTTGCAGCCTTTTTCAGAAATAGGCATATTTTACCCCAAACTCAGCGGTTGAACATTTTTTCATAAAAGCAGTCTTCTTGCCACTTCAAGAATACTTTATATTGTCTAATAAGAGCATTTTTGATGTTTTAAATACCTTTTTATATGCCATATTTGTGTGATATCATTCACGACCGCCATTTGCAATTCAAGGTCAAAATAAAAACAGCGTTTATACATATGATAACGTAAAAGCTGGTCAAACCAATGCTCCTATATTGTGCTTTAGATACTTGTGAGCAAAACGACATGGCAAGTTTGCGTAATATATGGGATACAAATTAGTTAATTATGTCCCCCTGAAACATGCATTTTTCTTACGTTTTGTTGAAATTTACAAACAGCTGAACAAATTACATGTCAACAGCAAGTCCCAGGATTTACCATGATACATACTAAAAGTTCATCATGTTACTTCTGTGACATTGCACCATAATAGGGATTTATAGGCCTGTAAAATATCAATGTTTTGACTGGATTTGCTGTTTAGATGCCCCTTAAGTAATGCTAAGATTTAATTGTCATTTTTCTTCTTTTTCGAAGCTTATGTTTTACATGAAATATACGTACAGTACGCTTCATATGAACATTTGTAGACTGCAATGTACATCTCAAAGTCACTTGACCTGACAAGATGCATCATGATATTTTACACCAGTTTGATGATATTAAAACACGTCAATGTTTCAACGGCTAGTATTTTACCATTAAACAAAAGGTAAGAAATTTGCATTGTTTCTAATTCAAATCTTTATCACAAAGTGTGAAGAGCATACACATTACCCCACGATCTCGTTATATTATGTGTCAATATGTGGCCGAGTTTTCAATATGTGTCGAAATTACGCAATAAATTATAAGAAAAAGTCACTTTAAAAAGTCTCATCTATAATTATAAGTTATCTTAAGCTGTAGGTTACCATACATCAATATTGTGTGTAAACTCAGAGTTGGTTTTGTGTCATTTAATTCTAAAATCACAATGTAGTCGGGTATGAATTCTCAACAATATAATCAAGATTCGTATCTACATCACAACTTTCAATAGACTTGACGTGTACAAGCGTCGGAGTGATCGAGATGTAGAATCTTCTCTAATGTTCAAAGTGGAATGATTAAGATTTGATTTCACTTCTCAGTGGACATCGATGTAGCAACCCCCTAATTGATAAAGGTCCAGATTGACATCCATGTACCATTAACCGGGTCGTAAATTGAATAAACAATGGGATCGAGTCTAGTAATTGACACAAAAATGATTTAGTGTACAAATTTATTGTATCGCCCAATAGCGAACATCGGCCTATCGTCTCCTTATCATTGACCGTTTGACGTTGTTTTTCCGAACCACACCCTGATGTGGCTGAAGCCTTACACTGGCTTTAATCATTGCTTCCCACTGTATTGGCTGCAGTTTTGGCCGTGCCTGATTTAACAGCGTTGTCTTTCCATGTTTGAATATCCTGCGTTTTCCTGCTATGTTTAAAGAGTATTGATTTGGTTCTCAGACATCGCGTAAGACCTGATATCCCCTTACCAACAAGCCTACAACAATCCGTGGTGAAACGCGAGCCAGTGTTATGTATCAGGAAACCCACACTGTGTCTATACCACAATTACATACGTACAGCTAACCACTTCCTGTTGCCTAGAAAAATGAGATTGGGTGGGTTTAACTTCTCTACGATAATTTTCCAACTCATCTCTTTTCCCCAGATCATTGCGATACAACAAAGACACAACATGTCTCCTCGTTATGCACATACTTAAAGGGATAACCCTTATCAGCGAGAGTTTTGGGTATATGTAATTTTCAAATTCTTCCAATGTTGTTGTTGTTATTCTAAAGTTGACCACCCGTTCGGTGCCTACATCCCTGAAACATACTACAACCTCTAGTTTTATTCATTACCCCGCATCTAATGTACATATATTTAATTATATTATTCTATTTATCTGTGCTTGTGTTTTGAATGATTTTATTGCTTCATGAAGAGTCGGGTGAACCCAAATGAAGTACCATGCCTTAAAGCCTTCTATTTGCCGTTAGGACTTCATTCGCTGGAGAACACCATCTGGCTGCCTCTTGTCAATGTTTGTGAGCTGCACATGTTAAGTGCACATAAAACACATCAGTCTGCACGTGCCTTTACTTTTAATGGATATCAGAAAAAATTCCAATGGCTATTTTGCTGACAATGACAAATTTTAATCATAGCATGCGCGTTGCTATATCAATATGCGATATTTCTACGTGATAAAATACGAAAAATATTGATATTTATAAAAACAATGACAGTTTGTGGATAGAGCGAGCGTGCTACAGATGAAAGTAGGAAATCTATAATGAATCTAGCTGGTTTCCCTCGAGTACATTTCAATGAAACTGTTTTCAAGGCGTATTCCAACATCCACGCCTGTATGATAATATGAGACTTTTCTACGCAGATTTGTCTTAGACATATTCATAGCGAGTAAATTACGGCAACGTTGCAGCCAAACACTTCACCCGATAAGTATCGCAAGCATCCATACTGCATTAAAAAAGGTTTTCGGATAAAAATAAGCAAAGGGTCGTAGTTCTGTAGATACAGTAGCTCAGCAATCATTGAAACCCATTATTGAGCACACTATTCAATGTACATTTTAATACTCAAAAGTAGCATTTCGCGTCACTCCGCCAAGTTAAGAATCCAAACACGGATGGTGCAAAGGCCAATTCTAAGCATGTTCAATTCAATATTAGAGATGAATTACTCGCCAGTCTTCTCACCCTAAATAAGTATACAATTCCCAAACCTTGTACATTTTGTGTTGACGACTTAAAAGATCCATTTTTGTCCAAGTCTGCCGAATTATTATCTCAACAATTACAATTTAAATACATTTAATCTCGTACATATATCCTAAATGTAAAACAGTTACAGTTGGGTACAAACAATGTATTCACGAATGTTTTAAGTTATAAAACACAAACAAAACTTTGTTTCTTAAGAATCAAATGTTTTAAAGAGAGTTGAATATACTCATTGTATCCTAATCACCTTAAACAGTATTTGTTTATCTTTAAATAAAGGCACGAAAACAAAACATTTACTTTTGTAAACTTCAATTAGGTCACAAATTTAATGTGTTTAAATTTCGACACAACTGTTAGAAAAGTCGCCGTACCTAAGACCTACGTAAGTAAAGTATTTCACGTTATTGTTAATTGGTATTACATTCCTTATTGAAACATCTTGATTGAACATAGCTAGGGATCATTCTCTGTAACAACAAATCACACATCAACGATGCCACCTAAATTGTATTTAACACGCGCAAGGAGGTAATGTTTGCTGTAAGCCGGTGTTAACGGATAAATTACCCGCATTATACTTGGAACCGTTTCCAGATAAATACCTTATATGTTTTGACACGGGATCAGAATTTGGGTCCCCGAGGACAGCCCTCTGGAGGTTGGATGTTATAAGATCAGACAGTCTCAGTGAAGGTTAATGTGAATACTAATTAGTGCTAGAGATGTACCGTGGACGACAGATTATAGGTCGCTATGATGGTAAAACCCAAGACAGGCGAACCAATTCTGGAACAATATGGCGAGAGCAACACGGCACATGACACTGGAATATTGAGCTAGAAAATCACCACGCATACCCAGTCATGTTAAGAAAATAGTTTAGTGCACATACGCATGTCAGAGTGTCAAACACTTCCGCCTGCTTTACTGATGAAACAAGTATAAACAGATTACAAAAAATGAAGGCAAAATCGCCATGCCCTGTTTTAAACGCTATACGTTATTGATATAAATGTATATTATATATTTATGTCTCTACAATTATATTTACATATGGTAACACAGTTCCGCATCATTGATTACCAAGTAATTTACACGGTTCTCGCACGACTGATTACCACGTGCATTAATAATATAAAATGTACATGTACATACATTTCAACCTTTGTGTGATTACTTCTTACATTTCGTCATCTGCACATATCGTTTCACATGAGTGATAACCATGAACATGCACACATTGTACACATGAGTGGTTAGCATTTACTTTTACCCACAGTGAACATAGGGGTTTTACACATATTGACATACATCACATAATCGGCCCGTTATGTAATGAAATCACCTATGCATCCCCCATCCCCCATCCCATCATAATATGGCAGGTATATTTACCCTGACTGTACCTGTATGGACAATGACGTTACGTCATAAATTGAAATGGCGCATCAAAATGACTGCGCCGTTTTGTTTTTGTCATCCACATTTCTGAGTTATGTGATAAAAGGCATCTTTTTTCATTTTTTTTATATGAGATTTGATCAGCTCGTCAGGAAAATTTATCTTTTGCTTCCCAAGTCTCACAAAAATAACAAAACAATCTAAGACTCGTTTCGTTTCTCACAAACTCATATCCTATATTTGTATATAATTGATAACACTATACAACGCTATGTTCATCAGGACGCATACAGAATTGTCCTGAGTAAAAAAGGGTATACGTCACACATATAGTGATTTAGGTAAATATGTCATGCCCCCTTTTATCTTTGTTTCGTTGTTACACACGGTAAATTCCAGATGGTGGCCCATTATGTTCGTATGTGTTTGCTAATGTATGGACATAACTTGATTTTCTCCACAACTGTTCGGTAATATTAGATCAAGAATCTGTCGATATCTGGATCAGAGTGACAGGTCTAGAGGGGGTTTCCTACGCTTCACCAATGAACCTCTCCACAGCCGTAGGATTGGCCTTAAGCTTGTTTACATTGAAAGACGCCATGTCGAGTCACGTGATACCATGTGATCACCAATGGACATACTTGTTAATTGAAGAGACATCTTAGTGTGGTAAAGATTGTTGAAGTTTAAAAAAAAAACCAAGTTCGATTCATGATATTCAATAGGTGATTTAAAGTTCGAACTAGTAGTTTCCCTAAATAATCTTGGTAGCATTAGAATTGAATTTACGATATGTACAGTTAACTATTAGAAGCATATATGGTTCTTCCGGTGTAATATATAGACGTGTAATTGTACGATGCATCCATGTGGCCAAACCAAACAAAATGGAGGCACGCCAAATCCATGCCGGAGTTTTGGAAAAGGAATTGTTGTTTATTAATGTTTCTCTGTCCAGGTAATGATGTCAAGGAAATGTCACCATATCTAGACTATATTTCGATAAGGTTCCGAAACAATAACTAAATCTCAAATACAAATAAAGAACACTCCTACAAATATACACGTATTAAGAGAATATTGTTGACTACATGACTTGCAGCTATAGAGCTATAGAAGTTACTTTCGGCATCAATGGTTTAAAAAAAAAACCTTAATATCTACAAACAATTTAATGCATAAATATCAGGGAACCCATCTTTGTTAAGCTGGAAAATATTTCTAATTGTTAAGTTGGAAAATATCTCTAAAAGAAAGGCAAATCTCTAGTATTGCCTGTAAAAAGTTCCATACACTTCTGTATATTGTATTTTGCATGGAAAGAACAATGTAAGCACACTCGTCATAGGATTTTCCCAAGCAGCGACACCACCAGCAGTCGCTACGTTATGTGAGGCAGAATTGAGCATGAATTGATCTTCTGTGTAAGTCTTCGGGCGGCTGGAATCCACAGAGAAAACATTATGCCATGTTAGCAGAATTTTCCGTCCCATTGGCGAGTAATTATACCAGTTTTGTGCCGTCCTTTCCATGATTTTGCCATGCAAATCAACAGGAAATTACCACATGTGGTTCGTTAGTTAGACGTGTTGACCATGTGTATAGCTTAAATGTGTGGCTTATCGATCAGCTATTTATATATATATATATATAGATATACATATATATATATATACCCGTCCGTAGTATATATATAGACACGACATAGACGCCACACAGACTGCCGTCGACAACCATGTGCCAAACTCACGTTTACGTACACGATCGCGATTTAAACAAGAATTTCCTGGCCGCAATAAACACATTGTTATGAAAATGGCCATCACGCTTATACCGTGTTATACGTCAAATTGTATTACACAATAGATCGCCAACATGTTATATCTATCGTTAATGAATAGTTCGACCAATTTAGTAATGTATTCAGAAAGGGTGACAATCGAATATGATGAATTATAAATATAATTTTGTAAAGACGTCATGGCAGGGCTGATTCACACACATGGGCGCAAGCCATTCCTAGTTTAGTCATGCTTCTGACTGACAGGGTACGTACAATCAGATCTATGTTAGATTGGTATGCTAATTAGACAGGAGTGGTATTCGCACCCTACCAATGGTAAACACGGACATCTATGATGAGGGTAACTAGACTGGTATACTAACTAACAGCCAGGAGTCTGGCCTGTTTACATTATATATTGGTAAGTTTGGTTACAGTGAGGTGTTGTTCTTATAATTAAGATATACAGCCATATTTTCTAAGTACTAATTACAGTCTTATTACAAATCAGCCAATCTATCACCCAATGGGATCGACAAAGTAAGATGCAATCTTGTGTTTCATATGAAACTCTTTTTTACACACAGAGCGTCTGTGTACATGTCTACAAGAAATCACTGGATAGTGGAACTTGTGCAAGTCTATGTAAAACTATAATAGTCACTTTATGTCAGTTTCATAAATTGTTTTCTAATTATAGAATATTTATATTACCACAATGGCATAATCGCAATGTGTTATGGGTTGTTTCGTTAATATTTAATTCCTAGTATTTCGATAAGTACATCAAACCGAATCAACATCTATGACAGAAAAATAATCGTTACCAACATGTATGGTACGAAATGAGACAATATTCATACACAAAGGCAAAGTCAAAGTGGTAAAATTCATCACGGGGAAAATAAAACAAACATCAAATAGATAGAAATTGAAATATCATCGCATGAAAATAATAAAATATTCATCATAGGTCATTTTATCTATACTCATTTTCTAAATGGTCTTTCTAAATGATTCGATCGTACGACAGATTCTGGATAACTGTTGGCAATGGCCGAAGGAACTCAATCATAAAACGTCACTACCCTTCAAACCAACCACCTACACAGCCGTTAATTATTTATCAAGTATGTAATAATAAGGACAAGCTGCTTTCTGTTTCATTGTGTAGTTTACTCGACTTTTGGCGTTTTATTTCAAGCTGTATTTTGCTTACAGTTGTGAGGGGGACTTAGCCGTTCGATATCCCTCTAAGGATATGGTTTAGCTCCGTACAGTAGTATGGTGATACACGTCGACTCTTCTTTTTACGGATTTTGTGTTCTTTAATATAATGATCCAAAATTTAAAGAGACTTGAATATGCCTTTTATGAAAAACAATTATTTGGTGTCTCTTCATGAAATATTTTAAACAAAAAGATATTATTTCACATTTTAATAACTTATTTCCGGATCACAGAGACGCTCTGTTCACAGACTTTGGTTTTGGTTTGTTTTTGTTTAACGTCCTATTAACAGCCAGGGTCATTTAAGGACGTGCCAGATTTTGGAGGTGGAGGAAAGCCGGAGTACCCGGAGAAAAACCACCGGCCTACGGTCAGTACCTGGCAACTGCCCCACGTAGGTTTCGAACTCGCAACCCAGAGGTGAAGGGCTAGTGTTAAAGTGTAGGGACACCTTAACCACTCGGCCACCGCGGCCTGTTCACAGACGCATTAGTTTATCATGTACCATTGTCAACAAATACATGCCCTTATCTGTGCCACATGTATCGTATAGCCAGAGTCCAAAGTTATCGACTCAACTCGGCTGATTCCGTTACTTCCGGAAACAGTCGATACAAGAGGATAAGACTCCGTTCCACACCCTTGTTATTGAAATGTTCGTGTTTGTCTCCTTGTGGTAGAGCCGAACAGATGTCGTCTTTACAGTGCTATCTTATGAAATGTACTGCCGGAGACAACCAGCGGGACAAAATACCCGGACACATTATACAATGTACCGACAACGGGCCGTCCACCCCCAATATGCTGACCACTATGTCTCGGACAGAGAACAAAAACCAAAAACCTTTCTTATCAGCTGCTAATAACATACTGTATGTTCTGATTTGCATAATAGCATGGCCCTGTCCAAAAATTATTGACTATGACCTGACGTATTTTGGACCTAATCATGGCAAGGTTGTGACTACTCATTACTTCTTTAGTTAACCTAATCGTCGAATGATGCCGTTTTCGTATTAGCTGTATTAGTTTGGCATAACATCAAAAGTTTATACAAATCCTCACCAACAGTTGCCCAGTACTCGAGAAAAATCCTATATGACTCTCATATTTTATTCCGTGGCGAAACCTACATATTCCGAATGGTAGTATAATTAATGTATGTATAAAACAAGACAAAAAATGTCCGAAATGCCTACTGTTTATCAAAGGTCAACCTAACTTACTTTACGAGAAATCTTCACATTTTTGTTATATAAATGACCTCCGAGGCACTTTATCAGTAGCAAGCGTCCTTTTGATCCAGATACATTCTTGCATACTGAAGCCTGCACATACACATCGGTTATACACACAAGGTGACGGATACTTGGACAGTACGGTTCTGATGCTCTGTTTTTATATACGTTTGTGGGACGAAAAAGGCTCACACGTCAGATGAATCTGATGATATGCAAATTGCGTCTGACGTGCGAGCGTAACTCCTCGCGAGATTTTATGTAATCGCCGCTGCTATTAACCCAGATGATGAGGGAGCCGAACCCCGAGTCAGCATCATCAGCCAGGCAAAGCCTTGAATAAATCTGCCTCTTAGCGTTGCATTACAAATTCCAGCCCCTGGGATGATTTTGAAATAAAGCGGGTATCACGTTATTTTGACACGAGCCTGGGTTTTGCTCGAACGAGATAGAAATAAAACCGATCACGTGAGCGGCGTTACCACAATGTGCCGTGTCAATCAGTGTATCAACTGTCATTCAGTGTTTTTTGGTGAATAATTCACATTTGAACGTGTGAAGGTTATATTTTAACTGTATGCACTTGTGAATTAAACAAAATACCAGCATGAATTAAAATTGAAGAAGTCACGTCATTTACATTTCAAAAATACGGAAACCTAAATCCGTCATCCCATTCAACAAATATGTATGACCCTTTGTATCCGGAATGGACACTTGTCAGATCTAAATCGATAGAACACTTGACACAATTGGGGTCCAACGCCTATGTTTTTATAACCCTCTAATGATGTGTCTCTATATAGCTATACCCAAATACATTTCTAGCATAATATCGGGCAATTACAAACAGAACCAAATTCAATAACAGGGTCGTCACAAGCATACACAGGCATACCGTGTATTATAAGTAATGGTCGTGTAGTAATAATTATCGATTTACAGAATCACTTATAGCCATACACAATGCATTTAACCTTGATTGGCACGCTTCAGTATGGCTACCATAGAAAAACTGTTCTTCATGGATCATTTCCCAAACATGATATAATATGTCGGAACAGCTGGTGGATACTACAGCAAATGCGTACATCTTTTATTTACATTGCTTAACGGTTGTATACACTTTGTAACACCATGCATGATAACTATTGCCCAACACGAGTTTTAAATGATAAAATCTACATTTTGTGGCTGTGAATTGAATACTTCATATAGTCTAAGCGTGTTATCAACTCATAGCACAATAATATCATCTTTAAGGAGTACATTAGAACGACGATCAAAGTTCATGTCCAGAATGAGATGAAATCTAAAAAAAAATGATACTTTAAATGTGATCAGAACTTCCTGGTTTGACGATTAATTGACTTTCTTTTGAATGTAGCATCAACACTATATAACGAAATGCAATACTTTTACCGATTTGCAGCATAAAACTAAATAAATTATTATAGTTATCGATTACATTAGCCTTTTCCTCATAACACAACCTGTTCACATGCATGTTTATCCGAGCGGTACCAAATGTTGTCGATCAGATATCGGCATTACAGTCGTTAGGACGATGACACTTTTTTACAATAAAACGTCAGACGTTAATAGACGCGTAAACACGTGATAAACAAAATAGGAGTCTATAACCGGTAACTATCCTTGAGAAATAACGAAAATTCTTAAGTTTAAATACAAAAAGTCCGCTCCCTAAAGATGACAAACATCTCAAGCATTTTCTGGAACTGAAGCAATGGCTATAACACATTCTTTGCGACTTTAAATGCGATGCTAAATTCCAGGAACCGTTCATAATCTCGAAATTAATGTTTAATCACAGGCTAGAATAAAACTGCCTAATGATGTTCGCTCCAATCCCGTTATTTAATGCTTAGTTTTAAATATGTATTGAATGACTACATTCGACATAACAAAATTCAGTTCGCGACATGCATGCAAAAACATGTCTTTTGCAAAAGTTAATTTAAATTTCACATTTACATCGTATGATCGATGGACGATTCTCCGTCAGCGCCAGCAGAGGATTTAATATATATATATATTACCGTGTTTTATAATTGTATTTTATCACAATGACATCAGGAAAGGAAATTCTAGTACTTAATAATATGAAAAACATATAGGAATTTGAAACGACCAATCAAAATCTAGAGGCTTCAAATTAGAAGGAAGTTGAATGAGAATTTTGATTCCGGAATAGCTATGCTAATCAATGGCATTATTACGGCTCAACGGCATTTGAACAAATTGACAGATAAATCAAAAATTTACAGATTAAAAAAAATCTATAAGCAATCGAAATCAAAAACACCTTCCCAGCTGACAGAAACGTAAAACTGAACTGAATTTTCTAATAGAAAATATCTTTCTACATTGAAAATATGTATTTAAGACAAAAAACAGCATCTAAACGTCTACATACCTGTTCTGGTTGGTAAAGTAGCTAAATTAGTGGAAATGACAAAAATAGCATGATGCTTGACGCCGATAACCCTTCAACGGCGGCCCGCAACGGAAACCCCGCACAAAACAGTTCTCTATGGAAAGCCCAATACCGCGTCGACATGGATCTCGCGGCAAAGAAACGACATCGTATTCCAAAACAGTGGAATGGCAGTCTATGTACAAAATACCACACCACTTCAGGGAACAGTCACTGGGCTGTCCAGAATGCTCTCACACACACACGTTTGTTATGATAATTCTCCGTGCTATTTTACAACGATATCAAACGACGTCAAGAGATAATATCACATTCAAAACGCCGTGTCGATTCAACGCATGGAGTAGTCCGTCAGCCATGATGAAATTCAAACCAGCAGCATCTCTAATAGTGATATTGATTTTCGCGAAGCTCTGTCGGAGTCAGCGGTAGAGCTAGGAGCATACAGTCACACTATGGATTATTGATGAATACAACCACACCATGTGGAACTTAGTACTACGTACGCTCGACGTGCCCTTCTAGGAACAGTTTGACCAATCGAAATTGGGGAGGGGTTACAACGGATCATGTGTAATATACATGTATATGCACAATCAGGATATTTTGAAAAATGTTCTTGTAAATCGACTTAGAAGGACGAGGGACTCCAAAGTATCATTTTGAGATAATGTTTATTTAGAATTATTCTTCTAGGAACTTTCCACCAATTTTCACGTCAGTTCGACATGAAATTTTGAGTTACAAAATGTATCTAGTATGATAATCTGCGTAAACAGACGAGGGATCTCGAACAAGACTCTGCTGTGAAATGAAATGGTAAAAATATGCTAAAATATAATTACAGAATCCGATGCAACTTTCGAATTGCCAATACAAGCGAAACGCGTCATCTGATTTTCGTAAACAGAGATATCATACAAATTTACTTCTGGTTCATTCAATTTGATTTTATTTTATTTTTCTTAACAGAGAAACCCTACATGTTGATAAAATTTTGATTTTCAAGATGATCGGAATAAGCAACAATGATTTGTTAGCATCCATCCGTCTAATGCATGGTTAATAGACCTTGTAATAAAATGATACATGTCTAACTTCTATCGTCACATTATCAGACATCAGGGCATCTAATAAACGTATGACAGTATTTGGGGGAAAATATCATATTAACATTATGTAGTTTGTCTCAGTTTTGGTAAAGAATATTTTCTAGGCCAAATCGCATTTTAAAGATTGAATAAGTCGTCCTCCTGGACGGATTTGCTACTGTATATCTCGGGTTTGAATTGACTTGTTGTAAAATCAGGATTTTTAAATGCATGTTTAACGTAATTCATATATCCGGAGCAAGTTCCTGATTCCCCGGGCGTATCACTAGCTACCAAGTACATATTAATATATTCAAGTACAAGAAAAGTGTGAAATTCGTAAAACACGTCTCCTGTTCACCAAACAAGGAGAAGGGGGGGGGGGGGGGGGGGGGGGGTAAATCTTAAATCTTTACGAACTGCAAATAGCAATGGTGACGTGTGACGAGAATGTAAATAGTACTGGTAACGAGACTGTAAATAGCAAAAGTGACGAGACTGTAAATAGTATTTGTAACAAGACAGTAAATAACACTAGTGACGATACTGGGTGACGAAACTGTAAATAGAACCAGTAACGAGGCTGTAAATAGTACAGGTTAAGAAATAAACTGTAAATAATACATAAACTGGGAGTAAACTTTAAATGGTATTGGTAACGTAAACTCGCCCGCGGCAATTCTGTAAACCGATAATTGGGTAGTTGTGGAACAAGGACGCGACAACCAACTGTTATCTTGTCTGCATTATTCATTGTATGATGTATACTCATCGTCACAATGGTCCGGAAAGCATTGACCACGCGACATGTGTCGGTTCATTGTTTACTATAGCCTGTCACATATCCGGGTTATCCAAGTCTGTGCTAGCGAGGTCATACACTGTATCGATATCCCCTGTCACGATAATGGAGTGTACACATTGTCTTTTTCTTACGCCATCTATCGCCTGATTCCGATCGATACCCGGATATTGGATTGTAACGGACATTGAGTAGAATGCTAAGGTAGAAAATGAATGTCGGTCATTCGGTCACTATAACGTAGACTAGATAAACGGATTGTATTTACCTGACTTGTGGAAACATATATGTAAATATATATTGCAATATAAAATCCATTTACGTTCAGTTCTTATTATTAAAATTAATACGAAACTAATTATTATAAAATATACAAATAAAACTGCGCTTATTTTCGCATTTTTGATGACCTACATATGATGTACATATAAGAAACCGATTCCCATGCAACCCGAAGTCTATCTCACATATATTGAATTATAACCCAAGAAATATTTATTGTTATATAGTATTTGACCAGTGACGTTTAATTGAAGAGAATACGCGTCTCTAATTTGACAATGTATTTATGCACTTAAAAATAATTACAAGACTACAGTACATGCAGATTTTGACTCCAAGTGGAAAACAAAATATCACTCTTTAGTGAAAAGAATGCCGAACAATATTCAAATTATATTATGCCAAAACAGGTAAGTAGATAAATACTTTTATATCCGGTTAAACTTCCCTATAACACTATCAAATGAACATTTTATTTTCATTTGTCTCCTAGCAAGGACAACGAATGGGACAAAGTATAATATTCTCATAACCTTCGAGCTCTTCTCCACGAATACAACATATAAATTACATTTAAATCACGTGGCATACATAATTCTTGTATATAGAGATTAAAAAAAAAGGTCATAATAGGGCAGATGTATTTTGCTAAATCAACTTTATCAAGGGAGGATTCGAAGAGAAAATAGGTGAGACAGAAAAAAATATATTGTAAGAAGCAAATATTTCGATGTCGAACAATTTGTAGAGTGCCAATTTGTTACAAAAATATTTGTAACAAATACATTGTAATTGTAACAAATTAACACGCAATATTCCGTCAAGTACGTCCAAATTTGTTACAAAAAAGTTTGAGCAATTTGACACGTTGTATCAAATTAGCACGCATCAATACTGCATATATTAATAAGAAAGTACACATATTTTGATCACTGATGTTTCGTTTTTAATATTAACAATTATTTATCAATGTACAAGAGCATTTTTCCTTTTGTCCAAGAAAGGTCAGTTAGTAATTTTCCTTTCAGTAGAATCATAGAAGGATACTGCTCCGATGTTGTATAATTGTGAAATATACGAGAACAAATTATCCGTTATTCACCCTCGCCGATAATTTGTGATAAAAAAACCCCAGAGAAATAGATTTGAATTAAAATCAATCTTATTGCAGACACTACACAAAAGGATTGGACGCAAGTTACCACAACTTATCAATGTCCTCATTGGTCCTCTCCGTAATACAATTATACATATGCAATGACCGAATGATAAACAGCATATGATAATCCTATCATAATATCTTAAACAGAGTAGAAACGAAGAGGAAAAGGGAAGAATAGGGGAAGAGAGAGAGAGAAAGAGGGATACTTGTAGGTGAAATGGGAATACATTGTAAAAAATAACGGGCAGACAGATGACATTATGGTTATCAAACATGAATTGTAAACGTACTTTTATAAATCGTTCGTTATCAACAATAAAGTTTTGAACATGTTTACAAATATACTCGTTTGATTTTATATCTAAGGAATTATCACCATACATACGGCTTTCGTATGTAGTATTTCTATACCATGATAGATATCTAAGCATTGTATTTCTTTGTATATTAAAAATGGAAAATAAAATGTTATCCGTCCTCTATACTATATCCACATTGACATGATGGACTATCAATTAAGATTGCAAACATTATTACAAATACGACAATGTAAAATGTACACTCTCCTTTTACCTTACATTTGATTGCTTTTTAACTCCTTTTAAAGTGTTACTATTTTTTTCCAGCAGCAAGTTATTCCTTAAATTACAGGTATTATGTATAAAAGAAGACATAGATAGGCTAAGACGAAAATGAGGAATTTGATATTCATCTCTATTTCTGAGATTATAAGCAAACAGATCAGACACTTTCGGGGGAAGAAGAGACACAAGATAGTTTGGAGATTGTTATTATTGATTTACATTGTATATACGCTAAGTTCATTTTTACGTCTAACAAACTCGTGTATCTCCGGGAGTAGTGTAATTAACGTGTCATTATGACTGGGTAAAATGTACGATGACCACACCCATCTGCTACGTATACGGACGGATTTTTTTTTATTAAAAAAACAAGTTCCTTACTTAACGAACAGACGAGTGTCATGTCTTTGTTGTAGCGTGGAATTCATTCAATAAATTTCACGCACGTGTGCTTTACTACGGTATATATGGAACCCGAAGCAATTAATTCGATAAAATCGAAGTTTTCATGTCATGCATATGCATGATTTAAAGCAATATAAATAACGCTCCAAATATGGATACGCGCGTTTCCGTTGGTTATTTCAGACCAGTTATAGAGACATCATATCTCTACCGTGAGATAAGGGAGGTACAAGCGTAGATAACAGGTAGTGAGGCTCTAGACGGGTTACCATTCAGTCCAGGAAATTCCATTCCTGGAGTCCGTAGATATATCCAAGGGAGGACTATGAAGAATATGTTGAAAAAGTGTTCAAACTTTTGTCGATTTTAACAAAATGTCTTTGTCACGATCCAATGGCGTAAAACAACGGTTTAAAAAACACTTTATATGAACACGTGATGGATTTGATCTGAATAAAAATTATGTTTTCTCGAAAAGGTAACCTTTAACATCGCCAAAGAAAACGAAGATTTTTTCGTACGGTTCAATATTCATCAAGATGTATTTAAAAGGCAGGTTAGCTTTTATAAGGTAGATACTTCCTGAGAATTTGGCAGAAGGTAACACTTTCCCCAACAAATGGTGCCTCTCTCGTACAGACCAACATTTCCGTGTAGCAGACCTGGCATTATATTACACAGGGGTGCAGTACAGACACTGTATACCGACACATCTCAGGCAATACCGCGAGATCACGCGGGATTTGGCAGGGAATCATGGGAAATCAAATTGCCTGCATCAAATTAGACAAGACCATATTCTCAATTGTTTCCTACAGTAATTACACATATCTAAATAGTGTAACATCCGGGTCGTGTCAATAACGCGAGTTAAGCACGATGTACAGTCCCAGTAAGTTTACGCGTGCCTTAAACAGTTATTCGGCTAGAGCTCTCCGGGAATACACTTTTTTTCAACAATACAGATAACATTAGCGTAGTTTGATATTACACAGGTCTAATAATCAATTGATAACAAGAAAAATAAACAAGAAACAAATAAATGCGAACAAATGTGAACAGATTGGATAGATATTAGGGGCGTACCCTGTAGCTTTTGTGTGTTATATTTCTTATATTTTAATGCAAAAATTCTAGCGGGCGGTATCAAATCAAATCAATATTATATTACACAAGAGATCACAGAGGGATCTTGGCGCCCACCATTGAATGATCTTTATAGGTTCCATGTCAGATTGATATTCTCTCTATTTTCCCCTTCCTCTTACTAATCTGTGTAAATTGAGAAACATCCCTCCGGTAGTTTTCAAACAAGGAGATTGGTCCCAAAATGCAATACGAGGAACCAAGGGGAACCTACATATGAAATTTTAGAAAGATCCCTTCGCTACTTTCTGAGAAATAGCGATAACAAACTTCAATTGTCAAAATCCAAAATGGCTGCCTGTCGGTCATGTTGTTTTTTGATCAATCCCAAAATGCAATATATATAACTCGGGAACATGGGCAACCTACATATGCAATTTCAGAAAAATCCCTTCAGCACTTTCTGAGAAATAGCGATAACAAACTTCAATTGTCAAAATCCAAGATGGCTGCCTGTCGACCATGTTGTTTTCATCTGATGGTGGTGGGCTAACAATTATATATTAAAATGATACGGTGAATCAAAACAGTCAGAAACGTATCGAGGTTGAGGGGGAAGGATATCTGATTTTTTTTATCGAGAACACACATTTCAGAATTGAATAAAAAGTGGAGAGGTTGAATACAAAATCAAATTTGAAGCTTTATGTCTAAAATATTAACAGTTCCTCATTTAATCAACAGTCGGTATTTTATAACTTTTCTATACTGGCAACATTAACAATGACCTAGACACCAAATCGTCGTCTTTTTGTTGGATACAATAGTCATTTGAAAACCAAGAACGGTCAACATTACCCCCAATCCATACATGTATAATTATCCTATCCGTAAAATGTTATTCAGATTGTACTTACGTATTATAGAAACCTGAGAAAACTGACGTCTACATTTGTATTTATACAAAAAAGAAAACCTGTGTAAACCGGCCATTTCAAATGTTCCTGCTAAATTATTTAAATTAAACGTGTGTAATTAACCGGACACCTGTTGATTAATACAGGAATGCACTTTATTGGCTTTCGTAAGGTTAGGGATTTAGTGAGCTTCACATGTCTCATTGGCGAGCTTAAATGTCGTGATCGAATGAGGATTATTGCAATAAATTATTTAATTAATTAAAATTGGTTATCAGACTTTTCTTGTCCTGATTAGGTAAGTTACACAATGAAGATAACTCACGCAATTGTTGGTGGGAAATAACATGAAAGCTTACTGGAATACCACACACGTAATATGTTACGCACGTTAATGTAGCGCGAGAAGTCCAGGACATCTAACAAAATCGATAACTCGCCCGGTTTTAATTAGAGACCTGTAGGATACATGATACCGGGCTGAAAGCCCCGCTCCAACGTCCGCCATCAAAACGACAGACCGAAACCCGGACCGGAAAACTTACGGATTGGCATCCCACAAATCGTTTGCTTTACCAAACATATCCTTCTCGCCTCTATCAAACATAGATAGGAACCGGGAAATGTACTCTACAATATATATATCACGCTGTTTCAGCGTCTTTACGAACAATTCGATAAATATAACATGATTCAAGCGTCTCAACGATCAATTCGATTAAATATAACATTATTCAAGCATCTCCACGATCAATTCGATAAATATTACATTATTCAAGCGTCTCCAAGATCAATTCGATAAATATAACATTGTTCAAGCGTCTCCACGATCAATTCGATAAATATAACATTGTTCAAGCGTCTCCACGATCAATTCGATAAATATGACACTGTTCAAGCGTCTCCACGATTAATTCGATAAATATAACGCTGTTCAAGCGTTTCCGCGATCAATTAAATAGATACGCAAGGTTCATGCATTCCTTTCGAAACAATTGTATTTTGTAATAAAACATTCATGTGACCCAGATTCGCGTTTCCCGTTTGTAGTTTCTTCCCTAAACTGCCGACGAAGTACAAGATTCGAACCTTCTCATTTTTTTAGCACCAAGATGTGTTTATCTGCCGGTAGCTCTATCTTGCTGATTTAAGCTCTTTTCTAGCTATAACTCAGGCGTGACTGCCTTATATCTAGAGCATTTAAAAGGATCGCCTAACCTAAACCGATTATTTTGTGCGTGACTTTTAAAGCCGTAAAAGTATTTCATTCTTTGGCAGAATATCATTACCATGTTCAAAACATGAATCGCAACCATTAATTATCGAAAACCCCTGGTTTATTTTATAGATGCGCAGATATATTGCTGCGCTTGTGAAGTAAACCTTTACCCATTGTACACAATTATAGAGATGATTTATCGATGATAAAGTCATTGCGACACCAAAGGCGTCATAGGCAATGAACGCATTAATATGAAAAATTAGGGGAAAAAATCAAAATCAGAAGACATTACGAGTATGTTACATATATATATATATTCACTGATTGTGATTTTAATGAGCATCGCGATAAACTGTTTCCTTTTTACCAAAGCTTCTTAATTCTCTATTAATTGTTAATTAGCTGTTAGAATGCTTCGCATTAGTTTTATTCACGAAATTTTCTTACATCAAATAGAGTATACCGCTGCCTGTCAGTTTGTTTTACAACTGAAACATTTCTCATGTTTTCTGGGGTTTTTTTCTTCAATTTTACAAAATCGTAACGATTTTAATTTACATAGAACGGATACTATCTTATATGGATATGTATTTTAGTCAAGGATAGGTTCGTTTGCATCATTAATGGTACAGTAAATGTTCACTGCTCTGCAATCGACATTGCTTACATTTCTTTGAGCCTTTCTCACTAGTTGTCATGACAGAGAACGTTAATTTCAGTGTTAATGTAAATGAGCTATTTTCTATTTACATCACCGTTTAATGCGCTCTTCGGTTAATAATCTTCTTTTTTGTTAATTTTTTTTTCGGCAGAAAATTTAATCATAGCATATATTACATGTAACTGGTAACTACTTCCCATTATTGACATGACCTTGAATCACAGGTATCGATAGTGTCAAATCAGTAAAATATCAGAGAAACGCATGACTTCTGGCGGGAGACACCAGTTATAAGCCTAAGGGTTTGTATTGGTGGTATATATATATTATAACTTATGGCCCCTTAGGTGTTAAGTGGTGTCCGCGAGCGTCTTTCTTACAAACTCCATAGTAAAAAAGGAACAATGATTTCCCAAATGCATTCTCGTTTTTCCCTTTCACAATAAATTGGACACATGCGCCGGGATGTGTGAATGTTATGAATTATTCAGATTTTGCAGCACGCATAGGAAGACTAAGGGATGGTAGGTTTTGTGTTTTCAAAGGATGGAGTCAGCGACGTACGAACGACAACAGTGTTATTATATGAAAACAAACAGCTGGCAATATATCTAAAAAGCATATATTTGTTAAAACGTACTAAAAATAAGATGAGATTCCGTAGTTTGATGGTCGGTACATATAGTTTTAATATATGCATGGACATTTTCAAATTACAAATAGATGTACCTACAAGAGAACCTAAATTTATTTTTCCCGATGAGTAGAAATACATAAAATGCAAAAAAAAAAAAATAAAAAAAACAAAAACAAAAACAAAACAAAAAACAAAAAAAATCATGCTCATTTTGTTGGTTTCGGGAAACATTGTGTATCCTCCGTTGGAATTCATTGCTTAATTTCATGACAAACTACGAGTTACGAGTAAGAATATGAAAATATGAATGTGAAAAACGCAAACCCGTTATTACGAGTTTATATCAACTTTTAAACATTTTACTAAAAGGTCTGTTAGATGCAAGTTTTTGTTAATGTAAATGAGACTGGTTTTGGGTACACTTTAACGTTGAACAAGAAATTATTTATTTCCTCACCGCCTTTCTGCCATAGTGTTGTCGTCGCCAAATCCCCTTCAGTGTTGCGAAAACGTTTAAACTTCAAGAAAAATACAATGCTTCACGTCGGCTAATGTTAAAATATAAAATACCACAAATTCTTGTTCGTGTCTGGTAAGAATAAAGACTTGTCTGTAACTTGATTTAATACCGGAATCAAGCCGGTCTCCTGCGGGGATCGGAGCCGTGTTTGACCTCCCAAGTATACTAAAGTCGTTCCTAAGTGTGGTACCGCAATGCTTCGTGTGCTGCGTACAGTTGGCATAACAGAAATACATGGCCTTCTGTCGGTATCAACTACAATTGTCTGGTGTGTAAAGTGTCAGAAAATTAAAACTAAAGCAGCGACACTTAGACAAGGTTTAACACTCTCCAGACCAGGATGGAATGTCGGAACATGTACGTACGATACATGGGTCTTTTCGAGAGGAGCACAACTCAATATTCTTTTGAAGATCGTGGCGTGCTAACGCGTGATTGTCAAGCTGTCCAATTCCACGTCCCCTTCGGGAGCCCCATTGAAACCCAAAATGATTTAATGTGGTATTGTTGGAAAATGGACATAAGCTGCTAGTAATCGTATCAATATAAGTTAGATAATTCGATTAGTAACATCACAGATGGTTTTGAAAGGTGTCCCAAAATGTCATTTAGCTCAGTTTACCTGTTTCTGGTATGTGTCTGGACGATTGTTGGTATGAGTGTCATTTTCAGGATACAGACAGACAAATGGTATAAAATGGCAGAGAAAATATCGGAAAATGGAATAGAAAGAGTAAAATAGAAGGAAAGAGAAAAAAACCACCCAATTCTTGAGAAAAAAAAATTAAAAAGCGATCATAACCTCTGCGCATGGTGAACTTCCGGTAAAAAATAGGATCACAGAGAACTAAAATCTTCCCTTCTACCAACATCTTTAATTTGTTAACATATCTGTATGGTAAAAAAAAGGCCACAAAAAGTCAGGTCAAGGTCATGCATTTAAACAATCTGGGAATCCTTTATATAACTACTCATTATATATTGCACACCGATCTAACGACTGACGATTTGTGATAGGATCGGCTATATGGAACTGACAACAAAATATATGTATCAAGCCAACCGAAATCGATTTTACACAGGGTACAACATGGAGAGCCAACCATAGACTGTATAGCATAAGGTGTAACGTGCCCGCCAGTCAAATGTCACGTGATATCATATGCTGGTCCAGCATACAACATGTCATTTGTTTCGCTGTGATGACCCAACCGACAGCACGTGGTACATTGTACTAAGAAAACCACCTTTCTGTCACGTGGTGTTTATAGTCCGTCAAAACAATATATACATGTATGGTTTCTGTACTAAGCAAACCACCAACAAGTTGTCATATATGGTGCCCTCTGTTCGCCCCAAATCACTGTCACGTGGTGTTAACTCCCGAACCCCCAAAAAGACGAGGAGAAGATTATTGGCAATTGACAACAATTATCTAGGAAACCACAAGAATTACGTTATGTGGTATACTGTTTTGAGCATACCGCTAGCTACACGTTATATGGTATACTGTTTTGAGCATACTGCTAACTGCACGTCATGTGGTATACTGTTTTGAGCATACCGCTAGCTACACGTCATGTGGTATACTGTTTTGAGCATACCGCTAACTACACGTCATGTGGTATACTGTTTTGAGCATACCGCTAACTGCATGTACACGTCATGTGGTATACTGTTTTGAGCACACCGCTAACTACACGTTATGTGGTAAACTTTTCAGCAAACCACAAACCATTCATCACGTGGTATCTTGTAATGATTTAGAACTAATCACCGGTTATTTGCTACGTGGTATCTTGTACCAAGCTAACCGCCGGCCATTTGTCACGTGGTATCATGTACGAGCTTACCACCGGCCATTTGGCACGTGGCATTCGGTACTGCGAGAACCACCAGCCATATATCACATGATGTCCTCTACTGAGCTTACAGCCGGCAATCTTTCACGTGGTATTCTGTATTGTGCTGACTGCCGGCCATATATCACGTGGTATCATGTATTAAGCTAACCGCCGGCCATATGTCACGTGGTATCATGTACTGAGCTCGGCCATATATCACGTGGTATCATGTACTGAGCTTACCACCGGCCATTTGGCACGTGGCATTCGGTACTGCGAGAACCACCAGCCATATATCACATGATGTCCTCTACTGAGCTTACCGCCGGCAATCTTTCACGTGGTATTCTGTATTGTGCTGACTGCCGGTCATATATCACGTGGTATCATGTACTGAGCTAACCGCCGGCCATATGTCACGTGGTATGATGTACTGAGCTCGGCCATATATCACGTGGTATCATGTACTGAGCTCGGCCATATGTCACGTGGTATCATGTACTGAGCTAACCGCCGGCCATATGTCACGTGGTATCATGTACTGAGCTCGGCCATATATCACGTGGTATCATGTACTGAGCTAAACGCCGGCCATATGTGACGTGGTATCATGTACTGAGCTAACCGCCGGCCATATATCACGTGGTATCACGTACTGAGCTAACCGCCGGCCATATGTCACGTAGTATCATGTACTGAGCTAACCGCCGGCCATACGTCACGTGGTATCATATACTGAGCTCGGCCATATATCACGTGGTATCATGTACTGAGCTAACCGCCGGCCATATGTCACGTGGTATCATGTACTGAGCTAACCGCCGACCATATATCACGTGGTATCTTGTACTGAGCTAACCGCCGGCCATATGTCACGTGGTATCATGTACTGAGCTAACCGCCGGCCATATGTCACGTGGTATCATGTACTGAGCTAACCGCCGGCCATATGTCACTTGGTATCATGTACTGAGCTAATCGCCGGCCATATGTCACGTGGTATCATGTACTGAGCTAACCGCCGGCCATATATCACGTGGTATCATGTTCTGAGCTAACCGCCGGCCATATGTCACGTGATATCATGTACTGAGCTAACCGCCGGCCATAAGTCACGTGGTAACATTTACTGAGCTAACCGCCCGCCATAAGTCACGTGGTTCCATGTACTGAGCTCGGCCATATGTCACGTGGTATCATGTACTGAGCTAACCGCCGGCCATATGTCACGTGGTATCATGTACTGAGCTAACCGCCGACCATATGTCACGTGGTATCATGTACTGAGCTAACCGCCGGCCATATGTCACGTGGTATTATGTACTGAGCTAACCGCCGGCCATATGTCACGTGGTATCCTGTTCTGAGCTCGGCCATATGTCACGAGGTATCCTGTACTGAGCTAACCGCCGACCATATGTCACGTGGTATCATGTACTGAGCTAACCGCCGGGCATATGTCACGTGGTATCATGCTCTGAGCTAACCGCCGGCCATTTGTCAAGTCGAACTGGTCGGCCATATAAGCACAGGTTACCTACGACTGACACAGAGTAACTGTCTCGGCTAACATTACCAATTTCTCACGTATGTCTATCTGAAGACGAACCCACAATCACAGCAGACATTCCATCATAATTTAAACCCTGAAAGTAAACATTAGTATACACCTTCCGATTCCTCACGAGCGATCGATATACGTGGTGGGCGAGTTAGCTGGGGTTACTATTGACAAACCGTTGTTTATCCGGTGTTTTAGGATTATTAAAATAATTGAGACTGAATAGATACGTTGTTGAAATTGCGCCACTCCTAAACCATTACAATACAGCGATTTGAATAAGACATTCTATGATAAAATGTCTAATAAAGAATTAACCTATAACCCAACAGTCCATGTCACTATTTAGCAGTTCAGTAAAGTACATTATTTATTTTCCCTCGAATTGTGTTTGCTACTTCGTTCTGTACTGTGTCGGGTCGCTAATATTTGCGATTTAATTTCAATATTTCCGCTGCCGTCCTAGATAACGCGAAGTTAAATACCCGGACAATATTTACACTGTATCTCATAATATCTATGAATAATAACATGCTTATTACATATGACACTCACATATACATTGTATGTATATACAGCTGTGAAACTGTTCCAGTCGTAACCACGTGATGTCAGCACGCCAAATAGGACAATTTTTGTGATTCTTCTTGTAAACATTTTTTCTGAAACCCTTTTACACTATGTAGCACTATGATCCGGGTATTTTCCGTAGATATCCGTAGATATCCCTGTGTATTTTTATATAAGGCATGCAGGTATTGTCTGTCATCTGTAATAAAGTGTGCCGTTCGAATGCTATGTGGGTACCAGGAGGGTTTGATAACAGAATTACAACAACTAGGCATAACTTCATACTAAAATATTTAACATTTCAAGCACTCTTTAAAACATACATTGGCACATGTTCTACAGCTGCACATACCATTATAGTTATTTGAAAGTGATGTTTTAGACCAAAGTCAAAATTAAATTGTCAAAACATTTGTTTTACCTCGGCTGATATTACCCCAGCTATGTTACAGGAATACACAACGAGAAACGAATGAAAAGCGCTTTGTAACCTCTAACTTCCCATGTCGGATTCACGCGGCACAGACTGTCAAATTTTCAAAGTTTGGAATTTGGTCATATTAAACATCTCAATAACATTTAAACATTGAACGTTGTCATGTTATTATCTCTATTTCATGATTCCATCATTAAATCAAAAATCACATCGACACAAAATCACGATTACTTAGATCGCTAGGCTAAAATCCGGTAAAAAATGGGATTGAAAATGGCGGTTCGGTAAAAACAAACGAAATCCTTATTTCTTCCTAATTTCATATCTATATTTGTTCCGCTTGATACTCACATTCCGTATTTTTAACAACTAATGCCGCCATCTTCGAAATAGGTTAATGAAGTCGAGGAATGATGTTGAAAAGTGTTTTGTGGCAATTAATCATTAACTTGGTGTGAATTAGTGATTGGACTGTTTAAATGGGATATATTATACACAAACTGTCAGTACACACCGTTGTCATCAAGTTAAAAAAGTATAATAACAATTGAAAAATATTTATATGTACTTCTTTATACATGCTACATGTAGTTGTTGTTGTTGTTGTTGTTGTTGTTGTTGTTGTAAATGTTTTGTGATGTGTATGGTGTCATTTTGAATTTCGCAGACTATGTTCGGAAGGGGGGGGGGGGGGGGGGGGGGGGGCAAGAGGTCAGGATTCTTTATAACACATGCGCACCAAATCAACAGCAGGAAAATAAACAACAGAAAGACGATCGTATCCGGTCAGTCAGTGTTTTGATTATTTACACGTATTTTTGAAGTTTCCCCGTGTATGACTTGTGGTTCAGACTAAAAGTTTTATCATTACTAGTATTTATTTGTATTTTTATATAAGACGTAGGTGGAGTCTTTTACCTCACATAGGACCAAACGTTTTCTTGAGAATCAATTTGTGTTTCGGGCTTGACAATCGATATTTTGTAGTCCGTCAGTTATATGTAATAGACGGCCAATTTCAATCCTAGCTTGTCTCTGCTCTTTTAGTTATGATTGTATGCGTTTGGTCCAACAAGCTTGCCCTTTACGACGGTCATGGATAAACACTGATGTTATTATCTTTATTTCGCGCCCTGATTTTAGGGCGAAACTCGCGCAGTGTCAAATAAGGTTCGGTTGCTAAAAGGTCGGTTGGCGTCAGAAAAAAAATAGCCAGAGATGTTTGTAAAGGAGTCGCAAGTAACGAGACCGCTCAACGTTCTGCTTACGAACAAAATCATCAGTTGTATTATACATTTGTATATTATATGAGTTTTAGCAGGACTTGCTGAATGATGTTATTGTTTTACACTGATATAGGTTTTTTACAAAACAGGGTTTGGGGCACATTTTACTTTCATAATTAATGGAGAGCATTAGCTTTATGATATTTTAAAAGGAATTTTTCGCTTGATAATAATTCCAACAATGATTTTTACAGTGGCAGTCGCTCTAAAGATGCTGTATCTCCGGAAATGATTAAGATACAGAGTACCAACAGTGACATTATTTACACTATTACCACCCTCATGGAGAACTTTTAATTTAACATTTTTGATTCAAAATTGATACTTGTAAATAATTGAATACATCCCGGAGGATTTGCAGGTAAGGTTTGATCTGATACGCGTTATCATTCGCTTTTAAGGTATTATTTTTTTTTTTTTTAGTTAATTTACTGTGTGAAATTATATGCATTAATTGTGAAGCAACCTATACGCTGTCGGCGATGAAAGATATTAAGAATGAGGTGTACAGATTAAGATGATGGGTAGGCAGACACAGCCGAACTGTACAGGACGAGGTGTGGGGTAGGTAGACAAATCTAGACTGTACAGGACGAGGTGTGGGGTAGGTAGACAAAGTTAGACTGTACAGGACGAGGTGTGGGGTAGGTAGACAAATCTAGACTGTACAGGACGAGGTGTGGTGTAGGTAGACAAAGTTAGACCGTACATGACGAGGTGTGGTGTAGGTAGACAAAGTTAGACTTACAGGACGAGGTGTGGGATAGGTAGACAAAGTTATACTGTACAGGACGAGGTGTGGTGTAGGTAGACAAAGTTAGACTGTACATGACGAGGTGTGGTGTAGGTAGACAAAGTTATACTGTACAGGACGAGGTGTGGTGTAGGTAGACAAAGTTAGACTGTACATGACGAGGTGTGGTGTAGGTAGACAAAGTTATACTGTACATGACGAGGTGTGGTGTAGGTAGACAAAGTTAGACTACAGGACGAGGTGTGGGGTAGGTAGACAAAGTTAGACTGTACAGGACGAGGTGTGGGGTAGGTAGACAAAGTTAGACTGTACAGGACGAGGTGTGGGGTAGGTAGACAAAGTTAGACTGTACAGGACGAGGTGTGGGGTAGGTAGACAAAGTTATACTGTACAGGACGAGGTGTGGGGTAGGTAGACAAAGTTACACTGTACAGGACGAGGTGTGGGGTAGGTAGACAAAGTTACACTGTACATGACGAGGTGTGGGGTAGGTAGACAAAGTTACACTGTACAGGACGAGGTGTGGGGTAGGTAGACAAAGTTAGACTGTACAGGACGAGTTGTGGTGTAGGTAGACAAAGTTAGACTGTACATGACGAGGTGTGGTGTAGGTAGAAAAAGTTAGACTGTACAGGACGAGGTGTGGGATAGGTAGACAAAGTTATACTGTACAGGACGAGGTGTGGGGTAGGTAGACAAAGTTACACTGTACAGGACGAGGTGTGGGGTAGGTAGACAAAGTTACACTGTACAGGACGAGGTGTGGGGTAGGTAGACAAAGTTACACTGTACAGGACGAGGTGTGGGGTAGGTAGACAAAGTTACACTGTACAGGACGAGGTGTGGGGTAGGTAGACAAAGTTACACTGTACAGGACGAGGTGTGGGGTAGGTAGACAAAGTTAGACTACAGGACGAGGTGTGGTGTAGGTAGACAAATCTAGACTGTACAGGACGAGGTGTGGGGTAGGTAGACAAAGTTAGACTACAGGACGAGGTGTGGGGTAGGTAGACAAAGTTAGACTGCACAGAGCGAGGTGTGGTGTAGGTAGACAAATCTAGACTGTACAGGACGAGGTGTGGGGTAGGTAGACAAATCTATACTGTATAGGACGAGGTGTGGTGTAGGTAGACAAAGTTAGACTGTACAGGACGAGGTGTGGGGTAGGTAGACAAATCTATACTGTATAGGACGAGGTGTGGTGTAGGTAGACAAAGCTAGACTGTATAGGACGAGGTGTGGTGTAGGTAGACAAAGATAGACTGTACAGGACGAGGTGTGGTGTAGGTAGACAAAGCTAGACTGTACAGGACGAGGTGTGGGGTAGGTAGACAAAGTTATATTCGCGCCCTGATTTTAGGGCGAAACTCGCGCAGTGTCAAATAAGGTTCGGTTGCTAAAAGGTCGGTTGGCGTCAGAAAAAAAATAGCCAGAGATGTTTGTAAAGGAGTCGCAAGTAACGAGACCGCTCAACGTTCTGCTTACGAACAAAATCATCAGTTGTATTATACATTTGTATATTATATGAGTTTTAGCAGGACTTGCTGAATGATGTTATTGTTTTACACTGATATCGGTTTTTTACAAAACAGGGTTTGGGGCACATTTTACTTTCATAATTAATGGAGAGCATTAGCTTTATGATATTTTAAAAGGAATTTTTCGCCTGATAATAATTCCAACAATGATTTTTACAGTGGCAGTCGCTCTAAAGATGCTGTATCTCCGGAAATGATTAAGATACAGAGTACCAACAGTAACATTATTTACACTATTACCACCCTCATGGAGAACTTTTAATTTAACATTTTTGATTCAAAATTGATACTTGTAAATAATTGAATACATCCCGGAGGATTTGCAGGTAAGGTTTGATCTGATACGCGTTATCATTTGCTTTTAAGGTATTATTATTATTTTTTTTTAGTTAATTTACTGTGTGAAATTATATGCATTAATTGTGAAGCAACCTATACGCTGTCGGCGATGAAAGATATTAAGAATGAGGTGTACAGATTAAGATGATGGGTAGGCAGACAGCCGAACTGTACATGACGAGGTGTGGGGAAGTAAAACAAAGTGACACTGTACAGGACGAGGTGTGGGGTAGGTAGACAAATCTATACTGTATAGGACGAGGTGTGGTGTAGGTAGACAAAGTTACACTGTACAGGACGAGGTGTGGGGTAGGTAGACAAATCTATACTGTATAGGACGAGGTGTGGTGTAGGTAGACAAAGTTACACTGTACAGGACGAGGTGTGGGGTAGGTAGACAAATCTAGACTGTATAGGACGAGGTGTGGTGTAGGTAGACAAAGTTACACTGTACAGGACGAGGTGTGGGGAATTAAAATAAAGTTAGACTGTACAGGACAAGTTGTGGTGTACGTAGACAAAGTTAGACTGTACAGGACGAGGTGTGGGGTAGGTAGACAAAGTTAGACTGTACAGGACGAGGTGTGGGGTAGGTAGACAAAGTTAGACTACAGGACGAGGTGTGGGGTAGGTAGACAAAGTTAGACTGTACAGGACGAGGTGTGGTGTAGGTAGACAAAGTTAGACTGTACAGGACGAGGTGTGGTGTAGGTAGACAAAGTTAGACTGTACAGGACTAGGTGTGGGGTAGGTAGACAAAGTTACACTGTACAGGACGAAGTGTGGTGTAGGTAGACAAAGTTAGACTGTACAGGACGAGGTGTGGTGTAGGTAGACAAAGTTAGACTGTACAGGACGAGGTGTGGGGTAGGTAGACAAAGTTAGACTGTACAGGACGAAGTTTGGGGTAGGTAGACAAAGTTACACTGTACAGGACGAGGTGTGGTGTAGGTAGACAAAGTTAGACTGTACAGGACGAGGTGTGGGGTAGGTAGACAAAGTTAGACTGTACAGGACGAGGTGTGGGGTAGGTAGACAAATCTAGACTGTACAGGACGAGGTGTGGGGTAGGTAGACAAAGTTATACTGTACAGGACGAGGTCTGGGGTAGGTAGACAAAGTTAGACTACGGGACGAGGTGTGGTGTAGGTAGACAAAGCTAGACTGTACAGGACGAGGTGTGGGGTAGGTAGACAAAGTTAGACTGTACAGGACGAGGTGTGGGGTAGGTAGACAAAGTTAGACTACAGGACGAGGTGTGGGGTAGGTAGACAAAGCTAGACTGTACAGGACGAGGTGTGGGGTAGGTAGACAAAGTTAGACTACAGGACGAGGTGTGGTGTAGGTAGACAAAGTTAGACTGTACAGGACAAGGTGTGGGGTAGGTAGACAAATCTAGACTGTACAGGACGAGGTGTGGGGTAGGTAGACAAATCTAGACTGTACAGGACGAGGTGTGGGGTAGGTAGACAAAGTTAGACTGTACAGGACAAGGTTTGGGGTAGGTAGACAAAGTTAGAATGTACAGGACGAGGTGTGGTGTACGTAGACAAAGTTAGACTGTACAGGACGAGGTGTGGTGTACGTAGACAAAGTTAGACTGTACAGGACGAGGTGTGGGGTAGGTAGACAAAGTTACACTGTACAGGACGAGGTGTGGGGTAGGTAGACAAAGTTACACTGTACAGGACGAGGTGTGGTGTAGGTAGACAAAGTTAGACTGTACAGGACGAGGTGTGGGGTAGGTAGACAAAGTTAGACTGTACAGGACGAGGTGTGGTGTACGTAGACAAAGTTAGACTGTACAGGACGAGGTGTGGGGTAGGTAGACAAAGCTAGACTGTACAGGACGAGGTGTGGTGTAGGTAGACAAAGTTAGACTGTACAGGACAAGTTGTGGTGTACGTAGACAAAGTTAGACTGTACAGGACGAGGTGTGGGGTAGGTAGACAAAGCTAGACTGTACAGGACAAGTTGTGGTGTACGTAGACAAAGTTAGACTGTACAGGACGAGATGTGATGTAGGTAGACAAAGTTAGACTGTACAGGACTAGGTGTGGTGTAGGTAGACAAATCTAGACTGTACAGGACGAGGTGTGGGGTAGGTAGACAAATCTAGACTGTACAGGACGAGGTGTGGTGTAGGTAGACAAAGTTAGACTGTACAGGACAAGTTGTGGTGTACGTAGACAAAGTTAGACTGTACAGGACGAGAGGTGGGGTAGGTAGACAAAGCTAGACTGTACAGGACAAGTTGTGGTGTACGTAGACAAAGTTAGACTGTACAGGACGAGATGTGATGTAGGTAGACAAAGTTAGACTGTACAGGACTAGGTGTGGTGTAGGTAGACAAATCTAGACTGTACAGGACGAGGTGTGGGGTAGGTAGACAAAGTTAGACTGTACAGGACGAGGTGTGGTGTAGGTAGACAAAGTTAGACTGTACAGGACGAAGTGTGGTGTAGGTAGACAAATCTAGACTGTACAGGACGAGGTGTGGTGTAGGTAGACAAATCTAGACTGTACAGGACGAGGTGTGGGGTAGGTAGACAAAGTTAGACTGTACAGGACGAGGTGTGGTGTAGGTAGACAAAGTTAGACTGTACAGGACGAGATGTGATGTAGGTAGACAAAGTTAGACTGTACAGGACGAGGTGTGGGGTAGGTAGACAAAGTTAGACTATACAGGACGAGGTGTGGGGTAGGTAGACAAAGTTAGACTATACAGGACGAGGTGTGGGGTAGGTAGACAAAGTTAGACTATATAGGACGAGGTGTGGGGTAGGTAGACAAAGTTAGACTGTACAGGACGAGATGTGATGTAGGTAGACAAATCTAGACTGTACAGAACGAGTTGTGGGGTAGGTAGACAAAGTTACACTGTACAGGACGAGGTGTGGGGTAGGTAGACAAAGTTACACTGTACAGGACGAGGTGTGGGGTAGGTAGACAAAGTTAGACTGTACAGGACGAAAAGTGGTGTAGGTAGACAAAGTTATACTGTACAGGACGAGGTGTGGGGTAGGTAGACAAAGTAAGACTGTACAGGACGAGGTGTGGGGTAGTTAGACAAAGTTAGACTGTACAGGACGAGGTGTGGGGTAGGTAGACAAAGTTAGACTGTATAGGACGAGGTGTGGTGTAGGTAGACAAAGTTAGACTACAGGACGAGGTGTGGGGTAGGTAGACAAAGTTAGACTGTACAGGACTAGGTGTGGTGTAGGTAGACAAAGTTAGACTGTACAGGACGAGATGTGATGTAGGTAGACAAAGGTAGACTGTATAGGACGTACGAGGTGTGGTGTAGGTAGACAAAGTTAGACTGTACAGGACGAGGTGTGGTGTAGGTAGACAAAGTTAGACTGCACAGAGCGAGGTGTGGTGTAGGTAGACAAATCTAGACTGTACAGGACGAGGTGTGGGGTAGGTAGACAAAGTTAGACTGTACAGGACGAGGTGTGGTGTAGGTAGACAAAGTTAGACTATACAGGACGAGGTGTGGTGTAGGTAGACAAAGTTAGACTGTACAGGACGAGGTGTGGTGTAGGTAGACAAAGTTAGACTGTACAGGACGAGGTGTGGTGTAGGTAGACAAAGTTAGACTGTACAGGACGAGGTGTGGTGTAGGTAGACAAAGTTAGACTGTACAGGACGAGGTGTGGTGTAGGTAGACAAAGTTAGACTGTACAGGACGAGGTGTGGGGTAGGTAGACAAAGTTAGACTGTACAGACGAGGTGTGGTGTAGGTAGACAAAGTTAGACTGTACAGGACGCGGTGTGGTGTAGGTAGACAAAGTTAGACTGTACAGGACGAGGTGTGGTGTAGGTAGACAAAGTTAGACTGTATAGGACGAGGTGTGGTGTAGGTAGACAAAGTTAGACTACAGGACGAGGTGTGGGGTAGGTAGACAAAGTTACACTGTACAGGACGAGGTGTGGGGTAGGTAGACAAAGTTACACTGTACAGGACGAGGTGTGGGGTAGGTAGACAAAGTTAGACTGTACAGGACGAGGTGTGGTGTAGGTAGACAAAGTTAGACTATACAGGACGAGGTGTGGTGTAGGTAGACAAAGTTAGACTGTACAGGACGAAGTGTGGGGTAGGTAGACAAAGTAAGACTACAGGACGAGGTGTGGTGTAGGTAGACAAAGTTAGACTGTACAGGACGAGATGTGATGTAGGTAGACAAAGGTAGACTGTATAGGACGTACGAGGTGTGGTGTAGGTAGACAAAGTTAGACTGTACAGGACGAGGTGTGGGGTAGGTAGACAAAGTTAGACTGTACAGGACTAGGTGTGGGGTAGGTAGACAAAGTTAGACTGTACAGGACGAGGTGTGGTGTAGGTAGACAAAGTTAGACTGTACAGGACGAGGTGTGGGGTAGGTAGACAAAGTTACACTGTACAGGACGAGATGTGATGTAGGTAGACAAAGTTAGACTGTACAGGACGAGGTGTGGTGTACGTAGACAAAGTTAGACTGTATAGGACGAGGTGTGGTGTAGGTAGACAAAGTTAGACTACAGGACGAGGTGTGGGGTAGGTAGACAAAGTTACACTGTACAGGACGAGGTGTGGGGTAGGTAGACAAAGTTACACTGTACAGGACGAGGTGTGGGGTAGGTAGACAAAGTTAGACTGTACAGGACGAGGTGTGGTGTAGGTAGACAAAGTTAGACTATACAGGACGAGGTGTGGTGTAGGTAGACAAAGTTAGACTGTACAGGACGAAGTGTGGGGTAGGTAGACAAAGTTAGACTACAGGACGAGGTGTGGTGTAGGTAGACAAAGTTAGACTGTACAGGACGAGATGTGATGTAGGTAGACAAAGGTAGACTGTATAGGACGTACGAGGTGTGGTGTAGGTAGACAAAGTTAGACTGTACAGGACGAGGTGTGGGGTAGGTAGACAAAGTTAGACTGTACAGGACTAGGTGTGGGGTAGGTAGACAAAGTTAGACTGTACAGGACGAGGTGTGGTGTAGGTAGACAAAGTTAGACTGTACAGGACGAGGTGTGGGGTAGGTAGACAAAGTTACACTGTACAGGACGAGATGTGATGTAGGTAGACAAAGTTAGACTGTACAGGACGAGGTGTGGGGTAGGTAGACAAAGTTAGACTGTACAGGACGAGGTGTGGGGTAGTTAGACAAAGTTAGGGTTAGAAGACGAGGTTCACAGAACAGACATATCAATATATACGCATGTACGTACCGTATATATAAGAGCTACTACGATCGATAAAGCAAAATCACATTTAAGCTAGCATTGTTGAACTCATTTCTTGTTCTTGCACAATGCCGTTTGTTCTGACTATTCAAAATTGAATATTCTCGAAATCATATAATGTCTTTCAGTGTAGAAGTATAGTGTATGTAACAGACATTCCACAATAATGTAATTCATTTTGAATGGCAAAGTTTACTACTCCACAGTAAATATCGTAAAAGTTGTAAGAAGACTGGCCTTTAACAAATAGAATACCCCCAACAGTCATTCACACCACACCTACCTTGTACCTTAAATCGTTATCAAATTAGATGTTCGTTTTATCCGCCGTTTGTGAATACCTCGATATAACGCCAAACATGTTATTGGTCACTTACATGTAGCTTACTGTAAATCGCTTAGATTTCGCGAATACTCTATTTTGCGAGCCTACCTTTGGAGATATTTTCGCTAATACATGATTTCGCGAACGCTGATCTAGAAAAGACTAGTAGTCATGGACCCTGCAAGACACCTTTATCAGTAACCGATAGCTTGGTCGCCATTCAGAGGTGATTTTACTTACAAATAATCGCGAAGGATTTTAATTCGCAATTGGCTCTCCTCCCGTATTAATGCGAAAATAAATCCCACGCGAAATCTAAGTTATGTCGACCTATTGTAATGCCTTTCCTCCCTGATTATTTTCTCAACGGTTCCTTTACACATGCAGGTTTCCTCCATATATTTACTGAAAACTTCCTTATTTTGGCGCACTCTTATTTTAGCGTGTAACCTTATGTCAACAGATCATCGCAGTGATGACGAAATGACGCATGCGCAATGCTTGTCGTAGAAGATCAGACAAAGAAACTGCAATTAGCGTTATCATAATTAAGCGGAATGCTTTTAACTTCAAAAAAGTTAAGATAAAATAACCACTAAAATGTATACAGACAGAATTTCGGAACGACAATTGACAAATACATGTAATTTATATTTTACGCAAAAAACATGAGGGTATCTCAAAAATATCTGAAATCTAAATCAGCCTCTCATCGCTATAAGTGTATTCTGGTATAGGTTTGTTAAATAAAGATTTCCTTGGTTCTAAAGCTGTCGTCGGTTTCGCCATGAAGGTGTTTGCAAGCAGCCGCGCGCCTCTATAGGGTTATCATACAGAACTGACACTACGTATACATGGTCCTATGAGAGCCGAGTATCAAACTGCCAAAAACACGTGATTCTTGTGTGATAATGGATGTCACACAACATACATGTATATGTATACGTGTCACAAAACATGTTGCATTTAAAAAATATATAAAAGGGTATTATCTCCGCGCAATAATATGTACACAATTTGATCAATATTGTTATATGAAGTTATTATTCTGTTGATTGTAGACTTAAATTAGGAAGAAGATGTGGTAATGTGAGTCCAATATTACGTTTTACCTGTGACGTAATATTCGTAGATCAATATTGGATTTAAGGTTCTGAAAATGATAATTACGTTTTACCTGTGACGTAATATCCGTATATCAATATTAGATTTAAAATTTTATTTTTACGACGGCGTATTAGCGCCACTTAAAATAGTATTCCTCTTGTACGTGCAACTTGGTATCTTTTATGTAAAAGATTGTATATTGTACTTGCAAGATAAACATTTTTATGGTGGCCCTAATACGCCGCCGTACTTTTTTCTCAAAAGAAAAATAGTTAATCTGATATGAGATTTGGAAAGTCGCATTTGGCAGACATGTAGCGAAAGTCTTAGAGAAATTATCAATACCTGTTTCTAAAATAGTAAAATTGTCACAAATAACCAATCTTCACCGATTATTATAAAAGTGAGAATGTAGGAGAAACTGCTTTATCAAAATTGAACAGGTATGCACATGTATTTATATAATTATGTAGATTCGTAAACTCGATTCGTTTGGAACGCCCAATGTCTGGGCAAGTGACTACCTTGTTGGAATTATCTAAATCTAATTAATAAAATACATCAGGACGAAACCTTAAAAAAAATCGAAACATTTGTCGTGCAGTAGTCTTAAATTACACTGTGCCTACGTGTATCTTGCGAGAACAAACCAGGAATTTCAACAGATGAGTTCTTAAAACGAGTGCGAAAGACCTCATTGTTTTCTGAAGGGATGGTCGATCGCTTCCTTCATTATCTACATTTTTGAGCAGATGACATTTATGAAACAAACGTCAGTAAAAGTCATAAAAGTAACACGACAGGATCTCTCATTACTGGTGTGTTCTTAATAAATATAATGTGGGCTGGAAACAAATCAAAAGAAACAATTCCCTTTTATGTATTTCCGACAAACGAGACGTTAGCCAACTGATCCGAAGACGTCAAAATTGGTTATGTAACCACATGCTGACACGTTACATATCAGAAATGTTGTGTTCTCATGTTATTCCAGTGCAATGTACAATAAAAAGAAATTCCTTGATACAATAATTTATCTAAATCTAAAATTTGAAGTAAAAAAGCAAAATAAGCATTTCCGATTTTTGAGGAAATCTGTAAAATGTCACGAATGTCGTATATTATTGACAAGGGTTTAATTTAACCAAGTTTTGAACTGATGTAAATCCATCCACACAACTTCTTTCTGACGACATTTAAACTCTGTGCACTTGTTTGTCGACAGTATCGCTGTAAATGTAAATCCGTGGAATAATCACTGTCATGAGATACGTTCCTTAATTCCTTGTCAGCCATATTGTTCAAAACCTGGTTATCTCAAAACCTTGTTATATGTCACAATACAGCATCAATTTGTTTATCATTCTCTTGTTTTTTTGTTGCTTTGTTGTTTTTTGTTTTTGTTTTTGTTTTTTATCATTTTTATCATTATTGTTATTTTGCTCTTTTTTAATATGACAAAAATCCACCAAGAATAATGATAAAAACGGGTACTTACTCTGGGTAGTGTTTCACTTCCTTTAGTCGTGTCTGTAGTATTGCGCATGTCCGGTAATCGGATGTGTCAACGGCCCGGCGCCGCATCGGCGGACGAATTGGTGAATGCTCATCCCTTTCTGACAGTTGTTCTAAAGGAGAAAACATGGACGGCGAGGTAGTTGAGGCGGCGAGTGACGCACGGCGGCGCTGTGACATGTGTCGACTTCCGGTAGCCCCAATCATGGTGCGGGATTTGTATCGTAGCCGGGAGTTAGCTATTAAAACAATGAAAAAATATCGCTAAAGAATGTGTTAAAGTTATAATCATATTATTGAGTTAGAGAACTTCATAAAACGTTTGGATAGTACATTTACCAGTTTTGTTGATCATATCCTTAAAAGATAAAAAAAAAAATAAAAAAAAAAACATAAATAAATACGATATTTTTTATGGTTGTACATGTATGTCCATGACATTGTAACATGTAAAGCTGTATGCAGTGATGTTCAGTATTAAACAATAAACTATGAGAAAGGCACATCATTTCGCCACGAATAAAACAAAACACCCCGCGATTTGTCAATGAAACATATTCAGTAGTGTTGTCCAGCATTACCCTTCCCATAATATTGAGGAAGTGTTTTATGTACGTTACAGTTTTCTCGGAATAAACCACTTTAGCTGTTGCTGAAATGCTGTAAAAATGATAATCGTGTCTTGTCCATTTGAACCAATAGGACTCGGCGAATGTTTGTATGACTTAATCTGAGAACATAAAAATATAAATGGATAACCCTAACGAACTTTTCAGTAATAAATGAATAAATAAATCTTAATTGAAACAAAACACATTTTTGTTATTTTTGCTATATTTGTTTAAAATCAAATGTATGAATTTTATGATGAAAGTACTTTAAACTACAATTAATTAGTTCTTAAACATAAAACGTCCGGTTATTAACTCCAGTATTACGAAAGATTTGTTCGTACTGTATATGGAACTCTTTTGTTCCTTGAGAGTAATTACATGTATCATGCCCCCTTAAAGATAAAACACTTTATAACATCTTCAGCTGTAAGTCATACAAGTAAGATACTGAACAATTTAATGCCATACATAATCCACACAACAAAGCTACATGTATTTCTATAAGATACTCTGTCATACTGACATGATCAGACTGATACAAAATTCATTTATTTATCTTTCCACCAAAACATCCAAGCTGCTACAGTGGTTTTATGATAATTGTTTTTTTACGATTCTCTGTCGCAAAAATGATTATCAGTTGTAACATTTTGTGGGTACAGTTGGTACAATGGCACGTCGGACGTTGACATTTGGTCGTGTACTTTTAGTGCATTGAATATCGCGCGAACTATGTTGTATTCACTTGAATGTGCGATTTCGCGGTTTAAGAATCATGATACCAATACCAATATAAAGTCGAATAAACATACAGTAACTTTGAAAATAATATCTCACAAAAATAAAGGGTTTTGCCTCAGCCTTTAAAGTCCAAAGCTTTGTACACAATGCATTTGACCTTTTTCGCAACATTTGTTTCCAGAGATGTTACCTTGCAACCATGCAACAGTTCCGGCTGCATTTAAATCCCAGTTTTGTGTCTATGCCAATATTCATGAATGTACCATTGCCCAGTGTTCACCTAGTATTCCCAAGACAGGGAACACCACGATGTAAAAAGACATGGGAATATGGCCAACTGTGTCCATGGGGATGTCCAAGACTGTGGATATAAGGATAGGGTCGAAGGTAAGCGGCTATGGGGGGTAGGGAGAGACTGTACGTGGGATGACTATAGGGGATGTTAGGGACAGGATGTACGTGGGATGACTATAGGGGGTGTTAGGGACAGGATGTACACGGGGTGGCTATATGACATACAATGGACATGTAGAGTTAGGGTCGAGATGGACATGTAGAGTTAAGGTCGGGATGGACATGTAGAGTAAGGGTCGGGATGGACATGTAGAGTTAAGGTCGGGATGGACATGTAGAGTTAGGGTCGGGATGGACATGTAGAGTTAGGGTCGAGATGGACATGTAGAGTTAGGGTCGAGATGAACATGTAGAGTTAGGGTCGGGATGGACATGGGTATGACATACAATGTACATGTAGAGTTAGGGTCGGGATGGACATGTAGAGTTAGGGTCGGGATGGACATGTAGAGTTAGGGTCGGGATGGACATGTAGAGTTAGGGTCGGGATGGACATGTAGAGTTAGGGTCGAGATGGACATGTAGAGTTAGGGTCGAGATGGACATGTAGAGTTAGGGTCGGGATGGACATGTAGAGTTAGGGTCGAGATGGACATGTAGAGTTAGGGTCGGGATGGACATGTAGAGTTAGGGTCGGGATGGACATGTAGAGTTAGGGTCGAGATGGACATGTAGAGTTAGGGTCGAGATGGACATGTAGAGGTTAGGGTCGGGATGGACATGTAGAGTTAGGGTCGGGATGGACATGTAGAGTTAGGGTCGAGGATGGACATGTAGAGTTAGGGTCGGGATGGACATGGGTATGACATACAATGGACATGTAGAGTTAAGGTCGAGATGGACATGTAGAGTTAGGGTCGGGATGGACATGTAGAGTTAGGGTCGGGATGGACGCGGGTATGACATACAATGGACATGTAGAGTTAGGGTCGGGATGGACATGTAGAGTTAGGGTCGGGATGGACATGTAGAGTTAGGGTCGGGATGGACATGTAGAGTTAGGGTCGGGATGGACATGTACACATGTAGAGTAAGTGTCGGGATGGACATGTAGAGTTAGGGTCGGGATGGACATGTAGAGTTAGGGTCGAGATGGACATGTAGAGTTAGGGTCGAGATGGACATGTAGAGTTAGGGTCGAGATGAACATGTAGAGTTAGGGTCGGGATGGACATGGGTATGACATACAATGTACATGTAGAGTTAGGGTCGGGATGGACATGTAGAGTTAGGGTCGGTATGGACATGTAGAGTTAGGGTCGGGATGGACATGTAGAGTTAGGGTCGGGATGGACATGTAGAGTTAGGGTCGGGATGGACATGTAGAGTTAAGGTCGGGATGGACATGTAGAGTTAGGGTCGGGATGAACATGTAGAGTTAGGGTCGAGATGGACATGGGTATGACATACAATGTACATGTAGAGTTAGGGTCGGGATGGACATGTAGAGTTAGGGTCGGGATGGACATGTAGAGTTAGGGTCGGGATGGACGTGGGTATGACATACAATGTACATGTAGAGTTAGGGTCGGGATGGACATGTAGAGTTAGGGTCGGGATGGACATGGGTATGACATACAATGGACATGTAGAGTTAGGGTCGAGATGGACATGTAGAGTTAGGGTCGGGATGGACATGTAGAGTTAAGGTCGGGATGGACATGTAGAGTTAGGGTCGAGATGGACATGTAGAGTTAGGGTCGGTATGGACATGTAGAGTTATGGTCGGGATGGACATGTAGAGTTAGGGTCGGGATGGACATGTAGAGTTAGGGTCGGGATGGACATGTAGAGTTAAGGTCGGGATGGACATGTAGAGTTAGGGTCGGGATGAACATGTAGAGTTAGGGTCGAGATGGACATGGGTATGACATACAAAGGACATGTAGAGTTAGAGACGGAATAGACGCGGGCATTGGATGGATGTACAGAGTGTAGATAGAAAGAGATGTAATATCATTCCGTGGTCAAAAGGGATTTTTTTAAATTTGTTTATTTGTCTAAAATATATCTTACAAGTTGTAAAACCTCAAGTTCATACCTTATTGATAAGTACTTTCATACGGTATTTCAATTTCGGTCCGGTAGTTTTACATAAGTTTGTGAAAAGAACGAGTTACGAGTTCATCTATCCGATGAGATAATCAAACGATTGGTCGGAAACACAATTAAACCTATCTAAACCATACAATGTATTAGTCATTGTATTGTACGTAAGACAAGTATGTTGAATCGTCCCATATATGCAGGTTGACTCGTTCCATTGTATACAAGTGCACTAAGCTCTGTCTGCATCACATGTACATGGCAATAGCAGACTGACTCGTCCCTCAATCATTACTGCAAGGATAAATAGAAGAATGAGTATGCCGACTCGTCTCAGGTATACCCTATAAACAGAATGCTTCCTACTATGCCGACTTGTCTCACGGCATGGTCTGCCTACAGAATCATCCAACAATAAACTAGTTTTACAGTGCAAAAGACTAGGATGCCGACTTGTCTTATATTGTATACTCTCTCTACAGGACAGAACACGAGCATGCCGACTCGTGATAAAGTAGACTTGTCTCGGTATTACATTTCGATATAGGGAAGAAGTCTGCTATCTATATACCAAACGTGCCGCGGGAATGTCGACTGGTCTACTGTTAGTGTCTGTACCCGACTGTCCGTTCATGTTATTGGCATCAACGGACCCTACATTATGGCTGTGGTAGAGGCTCCCAAATGGAGACGGAGCGATTGGGGGATAGTTTTATGTTTTCTGTGTAGATGGTAGTTGACCTGTTCTCTTCTCTCTGCATCCAGCCCACAATCAATACACACTCTCTAGGACCCCATACTTAGTCCACATATGCTGTATTAGAAAATACAATGATCATGCAATCAACCAATTGGAGCTTGCTTTCTGTTGTGTTCAGCTCGGGACCATTTGTTTTCTTTTTTAGAAGGCTCGCGACATGTATCTGTTGGTGTTGATATAGACTAGAAGCAGAAGGTACACTTAAAACTTAATTAGAAAAGGTAAAATCCACGAAAGCATTTATTTGAATTAAAATAGATACACAAGACTTGTTTAATTTGTTGAAGTTTTAAGGCTGTGACCCAAGTTTTAGGAATTCATTGTAATTGTTGCTCGGGTTCGGCAATGTTATTTCGGCACACGTCTTAATGAAAACGATACATAGGGAGTACATATAGGACGGAGTCCATTAGTTACGCATGAGACGTTGATAGAATCTCTACACATCTTCAGTGTCTACGATACTTATAAATATACACAATAGGTAGTCCCTGTAAGGCGTATCTTTTGTACATGCTGTTCCTATTGCATAATTTAAAAGAGGTGACTATGTCCTCATGTCATGACGCAACAGTCATTAAAATCATACTTGATGTTTCCCAGTTTCCAGCAATGAAAGCTCTGCACACATCAAACATAACTTGCCCATTCCGATGACAGCATAATATACCTTGAGAGATGACGTGGCAACGCGGCTAAGATATGACATTTCAGTGGCATGACGCTATAAAGGCGGTCCGCGCTCCAGGTGCTCTTTCTAGTTGGCATTGTGTTTAAGGTCTTACTGTGTTTGTAGGTCACACAATAACTGCCGACCAAACAACTGAATCAGGTATGCATGTTTTCTAATGACATGTTATTAAGCCAATGCATGGCGTCCAAAATATTGATATTGCTTTGTAAACAAAATTCATGTAAATTTTACATGTATCTGAAGCCAAATGTTGACAGCGGCATATGTGTCGAAGGTCAAGGACGAATTCAATTATAAAGTAGTAACAACATATTAATCAGAAAGTCGAGGACGAACAGTACACAAGGTGAACAACGACTGAAATTACTTCACTCAGAAGGGCTCAGTATCAAAGGTCAAGGTCGACTTCGATTATAACACTGCAAGCATCAATATATTTTCAAAATTGCAGGCAAATTGAAACATCATTCGATCAGCGTGCTATACATGTATGTCACAATACACTTGGCATAATGAAGAAATCACTTTGATGACGTATACAAAATGATATACCGACATATTTCACTCTTTGGCTACATCTCTGAGAATGTATTGATTCTGGGATTCTTCCACAATAGCCGCTCTACATGTACTGATAAACAAGTGGCTTTGACGAGTACATTTCGCCTACAGAAGTACATACACACACAACAGAATGAGTGAAGTAGAGGATGGACTAGGGGATGACGTAGAGGATGGACTATGGGCGAAGTAGAGGATGGGCTATGGGGGTAGTAGAGGATTGACTATGGGTGAAGTAGAGGATGGACTAGGTTTGAAGTAGAGGATTGAATAGGTTTGAAGTAGAGGATGAACTCGGTTTGAAGTAGAGGATTAAATATGTTTGAAGTAGAGGATGGACTCGGTTTGAAGTAAAGGATGGACTAGGTTTGAAGTAGAAGATGGACTAGGTTTGAAGTAGAAGATTGACTAGGTTTGAAGTAGAGGATGGACTCGGTTTGAAGTAGAGGATGGACTAGGTTTGAAGTAGAGGATGGACTAGGGGATGAAGTAGAGGATGGACTAGGTTTAAAGTAGAGGATAGACTAGGGAATGAAGAAGAGGATAGACTAGGTTTGAAGTAGAGGATAGACTAGGTTTGAAGTAGAGGATGGACTAGGTTTGAAGTAGAGGATGGACTAGGTTTGAAGTAGAGGATGGACTATGTTTGAAGTAGAGGATGGACTATGTTTGAAGTAGAGGATGGACTAGGTTTGAAGTAGAGGATGGACTAGGTTTGAAGTAGAGGATGGGCTATGGGGGTAGTAGAGGATTGACTATGGGTGAAATAGAGGATGGAATAGGTTTTAAGTAGAGGATGGACAATTGGTGAAGTAGATGATGCACTATGGTGAAATAGAGGATGGACTATGGGTGAAGTAATGGATGGACTATGGGTGAAGTAATGGATGGACTAGAGGTGAAGTAGAGGATGGACTAGAGGTGAAGTAGAGGATGGACTATGGGTGAAGTAGAGGATGGACTATGGTGAAAGAGAGGATGGACAATTGGTGAAGTAGATGATGGACTATGGGTGAAGTAGATGATGGACTATGGGTGAAGTAGATGATGGACTATGGGTGAAGTAGATGATGGACTATGGTGAAATAGAGGATGGACTATGAGTGAAGTAGAGGATAGACTATGGGTGAAGTAAAGGATGAACTTACTATGGATGTGCGTCATTACAGAATTATTTATCCACGTTTCCTTGGTTAGTTTTAATTGTACTTCTATGGATACCGAACGACTTCTCGATCACATGACAATAATATGACGTCATTTGGCGACATAGTGCGACAATAAAAAAGTGTACACCTTAATTCACACCTCATAATACATAAGGGTATAGTTTAGCCGGAAAGACATGTCGATTTAATGACAATTCTGTACATTGTTATTTTACACCTCATTATACATAACTGTTGAACGTTTTAAAATAGCATCCATAACCAAAATGAACGTAATCTGACTAAGAAATGAATAGGATAATGGCCATAACGTGGCTATTTATCAGTAATCTATTAGCTCATCCGGTAGTGCCCTACGTCATACACAGATGTGTGTTATGTAAACTCATTGTAACAATTACGAAACAAGTACAGTCAAACCTGCATCAGTAGCCAACTTAATTAAGCGACTCCCTCTCATGTGTGACCATATTCTCCCTCCCAGTGTAATTTACTACTAGTTATTTGAACCAGGATTAGAGACCACCGGTCATAAGTGAGTTGTTTTTTATTGTCTCCCTTGGAAGTCACATATGACAGGTTAGACTGATTGATATCAACTTAACCATCGTTAGAACAACAACAAAATTGCCGGCGGCTTTTATATTGCTGGAAGAGAGAGCCCAGAGAAAACTCACGCGATCGGACGGTGACCCCATACCTTGCACGTGTGATCGGGGAATCGAACACCGACCGCCTAGGTGAAAGGCAAGTGTATTAACACCGGGTCACTCATAACCACTCAATTACAGTCATGCATAATGGTGTGTTAAAGTCTCCATTACACGGCACATAATATTTCGATATATTTTATCTGCCATACAGAATGGTGCTCTATATTTGGGATGGTTAACCAAATATCCACCTCCATCAACTTTGTCACGGTCGTAAAAACACACGTCAGTAGAAAATTACAATTTGCAGACGTCGCTTATTGTCACTCGATCCAGAATAATTTTCCTGTAAATTAATGTTTGTCATCGTTACTGTTAACACTGCGTCTCACGTTATAGCAGGTCAACATGATTAGATTAATTTACACACCTTCAGCGGTAAGGTTTTAATAACATTTCCAACAGATACCGATACTAGGCGCTTTCTTGATTAATTTCAGCTTGTGTTTCTGTGTCAAGTGCCTGTGAATGACAATATCCGGTTATTTTCAATTTGCCTACAGCTTCGTTAAAGGCGACTAATATAGCATTACATGTAAATTGCAATATAAGATACTGCTACAAAAACACAGACATTTGTCTAAAACTTAGTTTACTCTTAGAATGCATCTTCATTTCAACCATGAATCAAAATCCTTTGTTTTGAATATCTGTCCACATTTCATATCACAGTTTGCAGAATGTCGTAGTAAATGACATGAAAAATCAACAACAGAAACTAGACATGGAGTCGATACGGAATTAACTTAATCATGGGTTCCCGTGAGTGACCCACTTAATGAAAGTACTTGCATTATCTTAATGACTTATTATCTTTGCTTGGGTAATTATTACTGATGACAAATCTTAAATGCACACATCATTTGAATTGAAGATGAATTATTACAAAGTAATAATAATCAAAATGAGTTGTTACATACACATGATTGGTCAAAATCATACCACGTGACGCGGAAAAAATGTACCCATATACCCATTCTGTTCAACTGTGGTACGGATGTACATGTAACACACGGAATCGGACATTTAATGTATGTCCTGGTCGACAGACTCATTTTGATAGTGTAGTCGATCTGTTCAGTTGACCAAATTAGATAACTATTCAAAAAGTAGATGTGTCTGTTTTCGGCGAATGATTTTACCAAGAATATTAATATATGTATCTCGTATTATCTAAATGGGTATACAACATTTAACCATCATACAATCATACCGACAAAATGAATTAAAATAAAATCATAATACATGATGAATACGGAGTCCGGAATATTTTGTTTCTGAGGGACGCGTACGATATTTCATAGTTATAGCAACTTCCGGTGCTACTTGTTGGGTTGATATATATTTACTGTCACCGGACAAAGTCGGAACAGACGAGGTCAGAAGAGGAGCCATGGATCGAGCTCTCCATATCAATAAATGATGAACACTGTAATTGATGTTGGGGTATTAACAGCATCCCTGGAGACGCAAGGTCTCCAAGTGCGGATGTTCCGAGCGGATACCATGGCGGCAAAAGCAATGGCTATTGAGAACACTGCAAAGCCTGGAACTTGTCTATTCCTAGACATAAAACATACAAACCGTAATGAAAAGAAAATCATTCTATAGAAATCTTCCTCAAGCCAAATGACCCATATTCAGACTCAGAATTTGCATAATAACGTCTTTAATAGTACTGGTAGAGGAAATGGGGAGCTGAGGACGTCCAGATATATCTTATAGTAGTTGGTTTTAATACCATTATTTCGTTTTTTAAAAATTTTGTTTTGCATCACAATTCCTCCTAATCCATGTCACTCAAACTGAAAATATGAAAAAATTGAAACCGTGCATTCTGTACTTGACACATCCGTGTTCGTATGGGGTTTTGAGGATTCAGTCTGTCCTGCACTTCGACCGAGTACAAAGTTAATTTTCTTATGTGTTCGTGTCGATATAGCGGCCTCGTTTCGGCTGGTTTGACGGGTTCCGTCTCTGACTGCTGTGGGGATAATCAATTACTCTATTTCGCCACCATACCGTAGTACCGTCCGCGCGATACTGGCATGTATACATATATGTACTGTCACGAAATGTCTATATACACTGGCACGAAATGTCTATATATACTGGCACGAAATGTCTATATACACTGGCACGAAATGTCTATATATACTGGCACGAAATGTCTATATACACTGGCACGAAATGTCTATATACACTGGCACGAAATGTATATATACACTGGCACGAAATGTCTATATACACTGGCACGAAATGTCTATATACACTGGCACGAAATGTCTATATACACTGGCACGAAATGTCTATATATACTGGCACGAAATGTCTATATACACTGGCACGAAATGTCTATATACACTGGCACGAAATGTCTATATACACTGGCACGAAATGTCTATATCACTGGCACGAAATGTATATATATATATACTAGCATGAACGTGTATATAAACTGACACAGAATGTCTATATATAATGGCACGTAACGTCTATACATACTGGCACGGAATGTCTATATATCATGGCACGTAACGTCTATACATACTGGCACGGGATGTCTATACATTTACTGGCGAGAAATGTATATACATGTATACACTGGCAAAAATGTCTATATAAACTAGCACGAACGTCTATATAAACTGACACAGAATGTATATATACAGTATTTAGAGAAAAATATTAGCCCTACTCCATCTTTATTGAAATGGTGTAGCACTGGAATAGGATATTTATCTTACAGCAGCTTTTAAAAACGAACGGTCTGGTTGGTTGACAATTATAGTTAGTATTGTTTATAGAGCTGTCGACCAATCAGAATGCCCGTTGCAAAACATCTGTAAAATAGATAGCCTATTTCCGTTCCATAGTCGATGCATCGTTGGCTATCACGACCGCGTTTGGTCCATTTTCTCACAAAATAATAAAAAAAACCAAAAAAACACGCGTTGGTATTTAAGGATTTTAAACTACAGCGCGTTACTGAAGTAAGTGATATTTTAGTTTGAACTTAAATTAAAGGGTGAGCAGTTATGGGATGCCAACTGGACAAAGGCAACTGAAAGCAGTTCAATGCTTAAGTGTACAATCTCCCATCTCTAAATCAAAACACGGTATGCATGCTACAATTTTTCTGTCTAATTAACCATCAAATTTATATCAAATTAGCATATCATTAATTTAGAATATTATTTAATCTTGCTTGTAACAGGCATCTTCATTGGTTTAGAAATTGTGTTATCAGCATATTACGTACAAAACGACGTTGCTATTTCTGAGAAAATGAATTCGTCAATAAAAGTAGATTTCCATAGGAAGTGTGTACAGTAGATTATATCATAAGGATTAACAGGAATATATTTATTTAGAGTACACTCCGGTTTTCTAAATCTCCATAACATGAAAAAAAATCAAGTTAATCCTTAAATGTTATGGACAACGCTATGGTATTTCATATGTATAGAAATGTAGTTTTTTTACTTAATGATTTTTTTTTTATTTTCAAATATTCGCCTTAAGGAAGTAATACGTGATTGTGTAAATCATGACGTCTATACCTTTACGGATGATCGTTTTGTCACTGCCCTATACATAATAATGCATAACGAGACCCAACCTAGTACATACAGGGTAAGAGACAATGTAAGACAACCGGAAGTTAAAGTTAAGTTAACCGGAAGCAAAGAAAAAAGTGGTGATGTGTAAAATTTAAGTTCTCTACAACACACTACGCATGTTTGAAAATAACTAGAAATATTTTACATAAACATTTATCATATTTACATAGGGCTTCACAGCCAATTCCATTCCTGGCAACGTCCTACCATTTACTACTGTTAAACAAGCATTACATATTTAGGTTACGTAATAGCAGGTTCCAATTTACACGAACATTTCCAAATTGCCAATATTTGCACAGTGCATCGGAAAACCGAAACAATTCAATAATGAAACATACACTACAAGAAAATATTACTCGATAGCAAACACCTGTCCCGTCATCGATGTCCCCATAACAATACAACTAGATAGAATTTCAAATCTGTTAATACACACTTTTTATTTTGCATACAATTCTAGATAATAACCCTTTTTACAGCGAGGTGTTCAAACGACTGGACATATTATTAATCATATTGATGAAATTTTAATTATTTGTGGTATGCTATCGATCTCTCTTCCCTTTATGACAGGTATGGTCGTTATGTCGGTCTACCAGTCGCATGGATGTCGGCACGGTGATAAACGAGGAAAGAGAAAAAACATATCACAGCTAATTTGCATATATCAATAAGCGTAAAATAACGCAACTATCTGCGGACATTAAGATATATATGATAACTCGACACTCCGTAAACAGAGGGTTATACTGTATTGGATTCAAACGCACCCATGACACACCAGCCACGTCACTTGTTTATGCATGTTTACGAAGTGCAGCCAAATCAGCTACAGTGTACATTCGTATATTCTTCGTGACATTTCAGGTCCTTTATAAACGCTAACGAAATACAGATCAATACTCATACTTGCTAAGTGTACCATAAGCAGTGTTAAGAAAAACGATATTGGTATTTTATGCAAGCTATTCTTTATTGTCATAAAAAGGGAACAGACTATTTTCTGCGTTTTCACGATCACGTGATACGTGTAGTAAGACAACATGGCGTCACAATATGTACTGGGGCTGTATGAAAGGGGTGCATGATTTGGGCATCTACGGTATATGGTTACAATGCACTCCAAAGCCATATTTAGAATAAAAAATATCGACAGTTTATGTCCCGTGATATTCATTACCACCGGAAATGGCTGCTTTCAGATTATAAGTGACAACTACACTGTCTAATAATTGGTAAGTGAAAAGTCAATATTTAAATTCAAGAACACTCTGTGCTGTTGATAGTACGCGTTTGCAAGCATACATTCATGATATTACAATAATTTTGGTAACCAAATGTCGATCTCGAACACGCGAGACTTGAACCATGTGACGACAATGATCTATTTTAACATGAAATTTCGTCTTGGCATAATATAATTTATTAATATATAGTCTGTGATCATATATCATACATTTTGTATTTTGCAAAAAAGAAATTTAGAAATCAATTTCAATATGTGTGAAACTGTCAATCAGACACTGAAATAGCAAACTCCTGTGATATTCTGGTTGAATAAGCATTCTAAATATATGTGTATATAATCACTCGAAACCAATCAGTTTGGCGTACGACAGTATTTATATAATGAAAGGCAACATTGAATATTTCATACTCAAATATAATGAGTCTGGTTTATGTAAACAATTCGCGCGCATACACAATCGATTTTACACGTATGTGGCATTCATTCTTCTTGCTGTCTCGCGCGTAGAAATCGATATCGTGTTGGAATCGGAACAACTCTGCTCCGACTAGATCGCAGGTGTCACTATCTAAGGGAGGTAACTGTTGCTGCATTAGTCATTGACAAATTAAAGGATGATAGAGTTATCCCTCTTGAATGATTGCTCTGTTTAGTACGCTTAGAAAGGACTAATACAAAGTGATTAACATAATATTTAGTGCTGACTGAGTTTAGATAAATAGAAATCTAAACTTGAGGTAGCTTTGAATACCAAGGCAAGATTAAGCATTTCAAGTGGTAGAAGCCTAAGTGGGTGAATACATTCAATTGAACTTGGCACTATAGTAAAAGTAAACACACGCGGTCCTCCCGCGCAATTTTTACTCTCCTCAAATTTCTCATGGACGAAAGAATTGTTAGCTTATGTCAGAGTTACAGAACAATTCACCTGGCCATCTAATCGTGTCAGAATCCAGACTATACACTAATTTTTTTTCTGAAGCCCTCCTAGTATTTATAATTAGGTCATTTCATCGCAATTTATTCATGTTTACAACTTTAAAAAAAATATATTCATTTCATATTCGTCCTCCTCTTTATCTGAGTTCTATTCTCGTTTTTTTTAAATTCAAGCGTTTGTCTTTCCTTTACTTTACTTTACTTCACTTTACTTCACTTCATTTTCTAAATATGAATTGTTTCTTTTCAACTATATTTCTGTAAATCATTATATTGTATCTGCCAATTGTTCGCCTATACAGTTTTGAAACTTTGTTGGCATATTCGATTTTTTTATATTCGATCCCTAGTCTCACTTTTTGAACCGCCCCTTAGAGTAGAGAATCGAATCGTGAGCAGTGTATAGAGCTGCTCTATTCAGGTCCATTGTGTATATGTCTGGATATTTCGTTACGCCCAGAACAATGATATCGCTATAAAAAAACCGAACAATACACGACCCTAGAGTAACGAGACTCTACACATCCGTAATGAAGTTAGCGGGAACCTCTTTAACAAATTTAAAAGCAAGAACAGTCATTCAATGTCTAACAATACCGTTTCAATTTCAGAACATACAATGCACAGTATCCATTCATTTTTTGTTTACACTGTACGCGCTTAACAAAACATAACAGAATATCAGTGTATGTATATCATCTTTTTTTAAATAACTACGACTCAGCTTTTGTCCCCCATTGTCAAAGAAAATTCTAACGGCAGTAAATAATCCTAATCATAAACAAACACTACAACATTCTTCTAACTTAAAATACTTTAAAGACTGACGTGAAATTAAAACCTGCCATCATCTTAAAGAAGACATGTGTATCATCAAAAATATCAGCGGCCATCTTAACGATCGGTGTTGAAATAAAATACGCACACTCCCGTTTATAACGGTGATAGAAGAACATAATTGTCTCCCTTTGATATTGATGTAACGTAATTATCTCCCTTATATAATGCTGTCGGGTAGGTCACCCTTTCACGTTGGAGGAATCGATAACATAACCTAAAACGAAATGACAGCACTGTGTCGTTCAGTTAACTCAATATAGTCGATAATCGAGCTTATATTTTATCTGAAGGACTACAGGTTTATTTGCCATGCAGTTTTATCTACCTATAAACAAATGTACCTAAATTAATACGAATTTCGCCATACCGATACAAGAGGTCAGACGTGTCAAGGTTAACGCTATATGTATGCTAGCCATCATTGCCGAACTGGCAGAGAAATACCCGACGTTTTAATCTAAATGTCCTTCCTGAGTTTAAAAAAAAAATCCTATGAGTACAATTGAATGTTCAGTACATAATACATGTATTTATGTATTTGATATAAGTAACGATTTGTCGAAAGGACTTATACTTTTCTGAGGTTTGGAATTTTTAATATTCGCAATCCACCATCTCGACCATCATACCCCGTACCCGACAATGTACTTCTAAAACGGTATTACAAAATATAACACTTTCTTTTTTAATTTTCGATTACAAGTTTACAATGCAAAACAATTTAAATGAATATGTAACCCCACCCCATCCCCCACCCTCCCAGCCTCACACACACATACATACACATACACACAACCCCACTCTCCCCGTCTCTTTTATTCTAAATGGACTATGTGTTACATATATTTATTGGTACAGTTACGGTAACGTGTTGGCACTGTAACAATTACCTCCCCTGAACTGTTGGCAGGGCTCAGCATAAATAGATACAGCTATATCCATTTCTCTACGACAAACAACAGAGCCGACATGATTTATTTCGATTGTACAGCCACGTTTGATTATTTGTTCGTGTACATTCTCTATTTTTATACATGAGACCTCTGACTAACTTGAACAGCTCCGGGGGTGGGGATCGACGACGGGGTGGGGGTTTGCATATTTTGTCATACAATTAGCATACCTTCATTAAGCGCTAGGCTAAGTACAATATTCGATGACCTGATTAAAATCTAGCGCAATACAAAATATGTCTGAATTGAAAATACGTGTAGCTGTATAAATATTCCATGATAAGGACGGTATGGATCGAAAAAGACTTTTGGATTTTTATCTACTTTTTCTCACGCTAATAAAGTGTACCCGGTTTAAAGTGTCTATAAGTGAATTTTATCAGGTAAGATTATAAGCCAATACATACTGTCTATACAGGTATACTTACATACAGACGTTTATTATTGTGTAGTAAGCCTTCAATAAGGCATAATACCTCCTTAAGATCGGATACACTGAATGATGATATATATATACATAATGTAACTGTATTCAAATATTTCCACATCAACAGACTTTTTTCAAAATACGTAAATGAAATATCCAAACTGAAGTCGACTATTTTTTTCTGTCTGGATATATGATCAGTTATGCTTATTTAAAGATAATCTAGCACGGAGCTTTATCGCACAAATAGAACCAAATTAGCAAGCTTCTCTGTTCCATTAGTTGTATCTCATCCCGAATTTCAGATCACAGGGATCAGATCATCGTAAGAACATTATTATTACTATATATTTTGCCTTGTAACTATTAAAGCAGCATGGCCGGTCCCTGCGTTTACGCCTACATGCATATTCCGAGTCGTGAAAACCACCACATCAATCTTATAACTTTGTAAAACTATGCAATATCATACATCTAAAACGAAACCACAATCAATTTGAATGCGTCAAAACATCCGACATTTTTGATGCACTTTAAATTGCGAGCATGTTTTAAACATTGTGTATACCGGCGTTTACGAATGAGGTAAAGCCATTTCACGTCTGTATTTAGAACCTACAGGGCGTTAAGTACAAAGCAAGACGGCATGGAGCTACAAACTGCAATATTTGTGAAAATAGTGTACATTTTATTTATGTACAGAATTATACATTGTATATGTGTAAGCTTTATAAGTTGTGTATATACAGAATTATTAGTTGCACGTGTGTACAGAATTATACATTGTATGTTAGCGCATCGGACGTGTGTGTCATCATACATTATATAGTGTATGTGTGTACGCCATCATACATTATATGTGTGTACATCATTATACATTTGAATATATACGTCGTAATACGTTGTATATGTGTACGTCCTAATACGGTGTATGTGTGTACGTCATCGACATTGTATGTGTGTACGTCATCGACATTGTATGTGTGTACGTCATCGACATTGTATGTGTGAACGTCATAATACATTGTATGTGTGTACGTCATTATAGATTGTATGTGTGCACGTCAGTATATATTGTATATGTGTACGTCATTATACGTTGTAGGTGTGTGCGTCATTATACATTGTATGTGTGTACGTCATTATACATTGTATGTGTGTACGTCATTAAACATTGTATCTGTGTACGTCATTATACATTGTATGTGTGTACGTCATTATACATTGTATCTGTGTACGTCATTATACGTTGTATCTGTGTACGTCATTATACGTTGTATCTGTGTACGTCATTACACGGTGTATGTGTGTACGCCATCGACATTGTATGTGTGAACGTCATAATACATTGTATGTGTGTACGTCATTATACATTGTATGTGTGCACGTCAGTATATATTGTATATGTGTACGTCATTATACGTTGTAGGGGTGTACGTCATTATACATTGTAGGGGTGTACGTCATTATACATTGTATGTGTGTACATCATTAAACATTGTATGTGTGTACGTCATTATACCTTGTATGTGTGTACGTCATTATACACTGTATATGTGTACGTCATTATACATTGTATGTGTGTACGTCATTATACATTGTATGTGTGTACGTCATTAAACATTGTATGTGTGTACGTCATTATACCTTGTATGTGTGTACGTCATTATACACTGTATGTGTGTACGTCATTATACATTGTATGTGTGTACGTCATTATACGTTGTATGTACGTTATTATACATTGTATGTGTGTACGTCATTATACATTGTATGTGTTTACATCATTATACGTTGTATGTACGTTATTATACATTGTATGTGTGTACGTCATTATACATTGTATGTGTGTACGTCATTATACATTGTATGTGTGTACGTCATTATACATTGTATGTTTGTACGTCATTATACATTGTATGTGTGTACGTCATTATACCTTATATGTGTGTACGTCATTATACACTGTATGTGTGTACGTCATTATACATTGTATGTTTGTATGTCATTATACCTTGTATGTGTGTACGTCATTATACACTGTATGTGTGTATTTCATTATACATTGAATTTGAGTACGTCATTATACGATGGATGTGTTTTACGTGATTGAAGTTCATGCGTGAATATCATTATTACAAATAATGTGTCTGACTATAAGTGTCATAGATGATGACGTATAACCGGTTATAATCAAGTGACGTAATTCATTAAAACAATTCTAATCCTATCGTTCATTTCGAGTAGAGTTTCAGCTAATTTATAGTTTATTATAAAACTTTGCTGACAAAGTTGTATTTACCGTAGAATTTGAAGTGGGACAGGCGATCATCCTTCGCCATGTTTTTAAGTTTTCGAGGCTTTTTCTGTTTTTCTTGTTCCTTCGCAAGCTCGTGATGATCTAGTTTGGGACGACTAAATGACGACTCGACACTGTCGTCTAGGACCTTCTTAAGGCGATGCCCTACCTTCCTGGCAGTCACACGTTTAAAGATATCTGTCCAAGTTGCATTTCTAGCTGCTTGTGCCCTTGCCCTATTTTTCCTGTCCAGTATTTTGGCCAGATTTGGATCTGTCCGAAGGGCACGTCGATTCCGGTCAGTATCGTTACCCGACGGAGTATCGGATCTCTCCGTCGTCGGCCTTCGTAACGTCCTCCTGTCATTCTCACGACGTTGACGTATATTTGCAGTTGTTGCAAGAAACACACCGCGAGCACCTTGTTGCATGATGACGTCACAGTTGAGCTGACGTTATTGTATCGTTCACGAGAAAATTAACACAATATCAATCCAAAAGTATGAACAATCGCCTTCTCCTTCATTTTGTATGTAGAATAAAATCCATATTTAATCTATCACAAAGAAATCTCCAAAACATACACATTTTTTGTTAATAAGTAATTAAGGTTGTTTACTGACGACACAATATTACTGTTCGGTATGACGTCACACAAACCGATGATGACATGTAAGTAATGAGTAGTATACAACGTAATAGTATATCCCAATAAACTCTCGAAGCTATGTAAACCTTGCCACGTAGCCGGTAAAACAAGCTAACAATCCACGTGTGTACAGTTGTATAACGTTTTCCCGTCGTCCTCTCTATTAGAGCTCCACAAAAAAAAGCCTGATGTTTCACAATATCACAAGCTCTGTAAAAGTCGAGACGGTATCAACACAATCCTTGTCAGTGTGAAAGTCGAAGCATAATGAAGTTCGGGTAAGGTAATGATCCCTCTGTTTTGTTTTATGCCCATACGAACGCACCCAGGCGAAACCGAAATCGCACTATTTTGAATTTTACAAAAGAAAGTTTTCGAATAGAGACCTCATTCCAATATTTCTATTGAACTCTCGCCGCTGCTCTTTAAAACGCTTGGCTTAGGTTTGTACGAGCGTGGGCTTACCTAGCCAGGATACCCCAAAGTATCCATAGAATAAACACACCGCAATGTAACATAGCCACCAGACCTGCAAAGGTGTTCAAGCTTACTGCCTATAATTTGTTGCGAGTTGTTCATATCACGTGAAAGTCTATGCAAAACTGGTATACCTTAAGTTTATGAATGGCTCCTTGTTAGTTATATCACGTATCTTCTTAAATATCCCCATCTTAAAGTAATTTTGTTGTGTTTGACGGAATTATAAAATATCATTATACAAAGGCTACAGTTCCTTAATTATCTAAATAGAAAATGCGAAGTGATTTCGTTTTCACAGAGCGATACACCAGTATAACGGGCATCTCTGATCTTCATCCTTAAAAAACTCGAGGGCCACCACCTTTACATTAAATTTCGCGGCTGATTTAGTCTATAAGGTCCACTTAAACACCTAAGGTCTATTTACGTTGACCATTGCCTTTAATATTAATGATTGAATAGCAGTAATGATAATATTGGTCGAACGTCCTAACTCTCGCTGTGTGCCCGTAGTCTTACCATACAAAAACGGACGACCATTATTCATTGTTTGTGTATTTATTTTCGATTAAATTTCACGATCACTTCGGTCTCTTATAGATGTCTACGCTTAGCATTGTCCAGTGACATGGACAAATAATGTGTTAGAAAGAGATATATATACAGACCCAAACAAATGGGAATATCCTTTATTTTCACAACAATGACATAGCCTGAAGCTTGAATGTTTCATTGAATAGGAACAGAACGGTTTGTCTGCATCTGCCTCGTAAAGAAAATTGGTTACGCCTTGTTACCATATTGGTTAAATAAGACTGTTAAGTGTCTGAATCTGACCGTATATAATAATAGGACGGTTTCGTGCTTTGCATGGCTTGGTGTGTGTGAAGGCCGTATGAGTTACTTCCCCTACATTGTCTGAGGTAAAACACGCGCTAGAGTTTCCTCCCCTTGACTCTACAAATAACAATATTGTACAAAAACTGCTTCCAAAAGGGAATATAAGGACCGAAATAATTGTTTCAAAAAGAAAACGAAGGAGCTTATTTCATAATGACATATTAAATTTCAATACATTATGGAACGTGATCTGCTTCCTTGATTTAAGCCACTTCCAACCCAAGGGAGAAGGTTTGATTCCAGGGACTACCTGCCGGCCAGGACTAGAAATGCCCACTGTCAGACCATTACCGGTAGATGGAGTTGACACCAACAAATAAAAATACAAAACGACGTATTTTTCAGGTGGGTAAGTTTTCCAAAACATTCGGACAACACCCTCTTACAAAACAAAAACTATTGATACAAATGCGTCTGCATTCAAGTACATTGTACCTGTTAATAGGACGATTTTATAGGTATGTGTGTTCTTGTAGGCCGTAACAACTGACAGCCATTGCAGCACAATTACCAACGGAAACGAATTAAGTCGATGATGAGAATTAAGCGGCCATGGTATATCGACCTAGAGATCAATAATTTTGAAGTGCAAGTATGGTACATTGTAAGGGATTCGTCAAAGGTGAACCAGGTACTTTGAAAATCACGTGTCAATAATTTATTGTCAGGTTTATAATAACGGAACAAAACTTTTATAAATATTTAACTGTACATGTAGAATATGTCGTACATGTACGCGTATTTTCGTATAACACTTTCACGTCGTTGACCCACATTTGCGACTGATATCGATTTCCAGAGGGTTCCCCCTCCACGTAGCCTCGCGACGTAACCTGGTGCATTTTCGAGTAGAAAACACTTCACCTTTCATTCATATGCTAACAGATAACTATACAAGTACAATGACCTACGATCATGACCGAGACAATACAACATTTCATAATCCCTGTAGATAATTGACGCACATGTATATTACCAGTAAAAATGTATAGGATAGTCAATTAGGATGACATATTGATTAAAAACCAACATTTAATGATAAAATAAATACACGTATACAGGCATATATTAAACTTTATGCTGAATTATAATAACATAGCCATTTAAATATCTTGTCCATCGTTATAATTTTCATAGTAATATATCCGCTTCAAAGCGGTTTCACGCATTATTATCCGTGATTATCGAGTCTTTTGCAACCAGTATTTCTCATCTCCCTGGGGAGTGTATAGCCGGAGCTAATATTTCGGCGTTAATATCTTACAAACGACACCTTTACAGCTGAGTCGACTGGAACATGATGACTGAGAAAAGTATCTTGTTCAAGGATACAATACAGCACCAGTGCCGGGACTCGAACGTAGCCCTGCATCCTACCACTAGACCAACTTGCTTCAATATACTGACATTACAACCCGGCAATACGGTTTTTGACAGATCATAACAGGATATGAACGTAAAATATCAAACCGAAAAAAAACCTTTAAAATACAACATGTAAATCAAGGAAAGATAACTCATGTCGTTCCGGTCTGAACCTGTGACAATCCATTGGGCACGTGTCGTAAGGTTGTTATGATCATATCTTTGAGTACCCGATAAGAAATTCCGGAATCTAAACAAAGCCACTTAAAACTACAGGCTTTGGTATCGTTATCAAAGCCATCTATAAAAAGCCAATGACAACGGATGGCATGATACGGTACCCAATTCCCAGTAATTGTTCCGCAGACAATGATTCTAGTCGGTGACAACTCTAATCACAAGCAATGCCCACTTTTCACCTTCCATTTCACTTTATGCAATCATACCTCTCAACCCAGTGTATCTACACACCCTCGATACATCACTATATACCTCGTTATTACGGCTTTTGCTGGAGAAATAGTGGTAGTATAACGAAGTCTAACATTAATTTTCCAATGAAATGAAAAAAATACTTTCGTTCATTCTTGCAATAAAAAAAGGGTAATTTAACATTACCTTATGTAAAACATATTCATCTTAAAATTACATTTAAAAAAAAATCGGTGGCCAATTTTACAAAACAATTATAAATAGATTCATAGCTATCTCCGTAAATCATTTCAGCAGATTAATCATACCAAAATACGAAATCCTGAATTTTAGGTATTTCAGCATTTAAGATAAACTTGTGATCGATATTGCTATGCATCAGTAGAAAGATTAAGACGGCTGACGCAGCTTCCTGGTAGATATCGCATGTAAATTAGTATTACTAATTAATTCCAAACCGATTTTTTTTAATCTTTATTGTTATACTGCAATAGATGTAGTTTGATTTTCGTTCTACTCCGAGATTGTCCGTTATATATTATCCCGTCCGCATTGCCAATTTTGCTGCCACTGTCATGTTAAATGTCTAGCTGTAATGGGGGACGGTAGAATCGGAGATATCTATTTGGTCAATTTAATTTACCTCCCCATCATGGCCGAAACAAACTTCATCTCGCCTTGCTTTCAATTTGCAAATCGCGACCGTGTAATGAAAATTACGGAATCGCCTAATAAAACGAAACGCGCCATTAATGATAGTGCCAGACGAGCCTGCCCGGCCTATCTGTGATAAGGACTGACGAGATTGGCTGTCCTCTTTACCGATACATCCGGGCACCTAGCGTGCTACAGTGCTATTTCATTTGAATCTTTGATCAAATTCCACTTTCGTAAATTTGCCATCGGCCATAACTTACTAAACAGAGTGTTTGTTCTGTATTTGAACGTTAAGGCTGTTATAAGTATTGTGTAGTGTATGAGTTATTGTGATCTAAATCCACACCCTGCATAACGAAAAATGTGATTGGCTTCATGAACCGATGGAACTCTTCTTGATTCGCATCACCTGATGATGGGACCCCTTAAAACCATTTTTAAAGTGTTATCTCACTGAAATGCCTAATCCTGAATAACGTACTTTCTTCACTTGTGTCTGAAATCCTTTGGCCCTCCGCCCGGTCCTTTTTTACCTTTTCTACGTTTTGCAGTATCATATATATTATTAGGTTTGGTCATAGATTTATAACTTGTCATAAAGCTATATAAGGTAATTTATGTATTTAGCACGTGCTTATTGTACGCCAAATGGTGCACGACAGCTATTGATAGGGTCATGCATGTACTAGCCTTGGACAGCAACACCACAGTCATATTTTTGCAGGAGAGTTTATGATTTATCATATATTTTCCCCTTCTATGATTATAGCGGTGTAAAGTAATAACTATTTTTAGATTGTGTGACATTCGTTATATCATCAGTTGGTTCGGACCATAACATTTCCCAGGGTATTCGACACAGACGTGTTTGTCCCTAGTTTTTAACTCTTGGCAGTATATATATAAGTTTTAATGTATATGAATCACTAATGCAATATATCATCAACATATCATTTTGTAAACAGGAAATGTAAAAGTAAAGAAGAATTGTATTAATGCTGACTGTCTTTTGCCAGGATTCCTGCTGGAAAACATCGTTTTAGCACTTGTGTAGGGTTTTATGGAGGGGTACTCTGTAAAACTAATAGGTAGTAGTTTAGACAACAGACAAACCAGAGGACTGTGTCTTCATATACATAGTCAAAATGTATCTTTCCCTCAGACGATAAATGTACATGCCATCAATTGTGAAATGTCTCATTCAGTCTAGTTCTAATAATATGAAAAATTCCTTTGACTGTTGGAATTTACAATATCTAAATAATGAAACAATAACTACACCTTGGCGAACAAAAATCTTTCTATGCAATGACAAAATTATGGCGTAAACAAAATTGGACGTGTCAATTAAAGAAAATGATTTTTGCCCCAAAACACCCACTTCCGTTGACAATGACAAAGCGGAGCCCGTCTCCATGGAAACCGTCGACAGGGATCCGGATGTCTGATGTCAAATGTTCGCTACCCGCTGTCAGGCTCTCGTATATTGAGAGACGACATTTTCCTAGCTATCCATCTAAATTGTCCAGATTTAGACAGCCAATGGACGATTCGATTTATTGCGAGCGAATCAGTCCCCAGAAATGACCAGGCCGCTATGGATCGGGATCGCACGTGACACAAAAACAAATATTGACGAAAAAACAACCAGTAGAAAATTTTGAAATCTATTTAACAGACATCTATTCAAGGAAATATAGATAGGACAATATATTGGAGAGACCTTATTTGGGATAATTTGTGTGTTCTACCTACTTGTATTGTTGACAGGATCGGTATTTGAATTATAGGTACACTGTACGTACCGAATTCCAGAACAGGGAACGGCTCTAAGAAATGAATTAACTATGCACTTCCTTACTGTTTCGTCGTCCTCCAACTGTTTTTTGTAATGATATATCTAAGTCAATATATATAAGTCTGCAATAATCCAATACTATTGCTAAATTGTTGAAAACATACTTTGACTACTGCCTACATATCGCTTTACTTCTATGGAATCCTTGAACTTTCATTAAACGCGAAGTCTGTTTAATTATTAACAGTAGTCTGTATGTATTTACTGGACGGGAACATGCATCCACACGACTAAGTACAGGTATACCAAAAACTAATTTGTCCCTCGGCGCAGAGTATTAAGATTTCCCACTGATGTTAACCCAATGACTGCCAAATAGCAATGCACAGAGGTCCTATCACAAAGGTTTGCTAAACATTTTACTCCAAATCTAGGTTTCCAGTGATAGTGTGAACATGTATAAACGTGTTTTACCAAATCAAACCCAAAAGGAATTCCAAAGGTGTTTGACTCCGGATCCATTAACGGTCCATTGGTGTTTAACTCCGGGTTCGTTTACGGTCTAAAGGAATTTAATTCCTGATCCGTTAACAGTCCAAAGGTGTTTAACTCCGGATCAATTTACGGTCTAAAGGAATTTAATTCCGGATCCATTAACGGTCCAAAGATGTTTAACTCCGGTTTCATTAACGTTCAAAGATGTTTAACTCTGGATCCATTCACCGTCAAAAGGTGTTTAACTCCGGGTCCTTTAACGGTCCAAAGGTGTTTAACCCCAGGTCGTTTCACGGCCAAAGATGCTTTAATTAATAATAGGTGATATATACAAATGAGTTAATTTAATCACAGTACAACGAGATCCAATGATGTCCAAGCATGTTTAACGGTTTAATCTAATCACAATCTAAAAAGCTTTCGATGAGTAAACTCCAAACGCAGATTTATTGCATAACAAACTCCGATCACAGTCTGAAGAGTCCAAACTTGTTTACTTTAGATAGTATCATAATAAAATTGAAAAAGTATCCAAAGAAGTTGAAACATTTTTTCGAATGTGAGTATTAAAGATTTTTTTTGTGCAAGTATCACTTTATGCTGTATTCGTGTTTAGCATAATTATATAGTCCATATGCTGTGTAGAATTCGAACTCTCAATTTGTCCTTGTAATAGATATTTTCAGAAGTAATCTAGCTAATTAAGTGATGACTTTGAATATATTGTATATAAATGAACATAGTTTTTTCTATTATGTAAATAAACCATGTATGTTGAGATGATGACCCCGTGGGATGATACTGTGCCTGGTAGTCATAGGTCATACAGAACCATACATTATTAACTTATCGTAGTTTCTTCATGTGGAGCGAAAGGGACAAATCCGGTACCTCTTGAGTGAACTTCGCGTGCTCATTTGGAGTTATTAACTGTCGAGTATGAAATATTCCGATAACAAATTCACACAATCTACAGACACGTGCATGTATCGTTTAATGATTGTTTACTTGTTCTGATCTGTACGTCACACGATATGCTATTTCACCATGGTTAACTGTGTACGAGGGGAATACAATATGTGTGTACTTTCTTTCCTGTACAATATATACATTAACAGAAAAGGTAGATAACTCGTCTTGGTTTTTGATTTATTTTGGTTTATTTTCGTTTAGTTTGTTTAACGTCCTATTAACAGCCAGGGTAACTTAAGGACGTGTCAGGTTTTGGAGGTGGAGGAAAGCCGGAGTACCCGGAGAAAAACCACGGGCCTACGGGCAGTACCTGGCAACTGCCTCACGTGGGTTTCGAACTCGCAGGTGGCTAATTAAGTGGTTAAGGTGTCCCGACACTTCATCACTAGACCTCCATCCGTCTTGGTATCAGACAATAATAGATTAACTCTCCTAGTTACCTACCGACAATATATATCCCAAAAATCAGACGACTTTTTTGATGGTTCAAATTGATTAGTGCTTTTACTAAAAAAAAATCTATTTAAAAGAGTCCATTGTCTTGCAGTCATTACCGTGTTTGATCTATATGAAGTGAGAAAGGCATACACTCTACCAACCACCAATCGCCTGTTTGGCTATTGTATCACTACATCAGTATTTCTTGTAAGATAAATATTGTATGAAAAAAGGAAGACTTGCTATTCTTCCGCGTGAAATTAGAAATAACTGAAAAGGGAAACAAAAGTATGCTTTTTGAAATTTAAACATATCTGTGAAGTTTTGGTGAAGTTCTATTTTACGGAACTTCTGGCTAATTATACTTATATTATTTACAACATAGCGGACAAAGATGATTACAGAAGATAGAAGGACACTTTAAGCTACAAAATCATTTATTAATAAGAACAGTATGACTAAGACAAGTACAAAGTCCAACTCAGAAATGGTTAAAACATTTATCTACTACTAACAAAGGAAAATAATTCTGTTAACGTGACGGATTGGTCTCCCAAACTTTTTGGCAAGTTCAGCTGTCGTATGGTTACGGATTGGTCCCAAATAATTACTGCAATGGAACGGCATTTCTTCTTGGTACAGAACTGCGCAGGCATTTGCAAATGACAAAAACTACCTTTTTTTGAACATCTTGGACCGCTATCTTAAAAATGCCATTCACTAACGGGTACATGGCAGTGATACTAGTTGAGTTTGATAAAAATTTGTCCGGAACTCCGACAACTGAAGTGATGTCAATGAACGTGACGTGACCTTGCGCCAATCAATGTGATATATGAATTTGCCCAATGACTATCGAATGCAAACACACACGTGAGTTTCCAACAAACCAGGAACCACTACGAACGATAAAGTTGGTGATGGCTACATATTTCACTGTGCCTTTCAAAGTTGACAAATCTCGCCAATATTCGATCTTGTCCAATATACGGTATGTCTTATCCAAAGTATTTTTTTCAAAATCTGTTCATAAATACGACTGCTAAAGAAATGATAAACGATGTGGATACAGAATTATATTTTCAGTGACAGTGACCTTGTCCAATGTCCGATCACGTCCATATTTGAAATTGCACACGTTATGGCCCAATGCAAACACACGTGTGGCAATCATTAAAATATGTACCCAATTCCTTCGTGTGTACAAAGATACAAATAAAAATCTCATCTCAATTGAATCAAAATCTATCCATAAACACATCCGCTACAGTGTCGAAAAAGGGTGAGACGGACGGACGGAAGGATGGACGGTCACACAGGACAAAGACGCAATAACACTAAACTACACGTAGCGATGGCATGGGTTCAATATAATACTTCTAGGTAAGGACGTTCTGGTTTAAGACCGAACATAAATAACCACTTACAGCAAGTTTAATTAATGACTTACCAACCGTTAATGCAGTTTAAATTAAGTCCATTCTTTCGGGGTTTCGAAAAAAGCAGAAATATACAGAAACTACCTTCAACACATCTATCTTTCAGTAATAAACGGTAATGCAATAAAGACACAAGAATGCTTTCGAATATTATGTAAAAAGGATATTTCAATCCTAAAAAGGCAAGAAATTGAAATTGCTCCGTTCGCGGTTCGTGTCCTTGAAGGATTCGTTATTCAATTAGCCAACTCCGCAAGACGTATTTGTAATACAGAGTCAGTCTATAGGTGAAATGCTTTTTGTGGCCACAGCTGGGTATCTGCATGGCTACATATATAACAAGTCCGATTATGTGGAAAGTAATGAAAGTGTGGTTGGGGGACATTTTACGTCCTGAAAGCAAATGACATCTTGTAATTTATTATCAGACAAACGTTCAACGAAATGACACCGTATTGCATGCCCCTACAGAATTCCATCAAATGCTATTATATAATATTTTGATATGAACACTCTCTTAGAAATATTTAGTTTGTGAAATTGCATGTCAGCTAAATTATTTGCTTCATCCCAAGAACTTATGGTTATACAACAACGTTAATTAAGTCGACACCAACAACTAATTATATATAATGATCAAATGGAGACAGGGTTGTCCAACTATGACGTATGTACGTCATGTATGTATCGCATTATCGTGATCTCGTTAGACAAAACATTTGTGTCCTCACGATTTCATCATACAGGTATCGTTATGACGAGAAAGGTAACAAATATTTTTCTTGATTGTGATTGACTTGAAAATGTATATTGTCAATAAACAATGAAGAAGGGATTGGACACAAGTTATTACAAATTATATATGTCTTCTCCCAATATACATTTACATATAGAAGACTATTAATACAATAAAAACATGCATATTTTTACAATGAATTTCAGAAATCAAAATATATGGCTAGGATTTGATGAAAGGTTCCACATAGTTATAGATATTTGAGCTGAGATCCATCGTTAGGTGGGCATTTCCATACAAAATTGTTTCCAACTTTAATTCAACATTTAAAGAGTACATTTTTTGGGTAAGGACGACATAATGAAAAACAGCCAAGACTGTAGGACCATGATGCACTGTTAACAGACTTTGTCCTAAAGGTGTCTTAACCTTATGTGCAAAAAATATCCTACTCCAGATCACCGAACAAAAAATATCCTACTCCAGATCACCGAACACAAAATATCCTACTCCAGATCACCGAACACACCATATATATACACTAGATCTACTCCAGATCACCGAACACAAAATATCCTACTCCAGATCACCGAACACAAAATATCCTACTCCAGATCACCGAACACAAAACATCCTACTCCAGATCACCGAACACAAAATAGCCTACTCCAGATCACCGAACACAAAATATATATACACTAGATCTACTCCAGATCACCGAACACAACATATATATACACTAGATCTACTCCAGATCACCGAACACAACATATATATACACTAGATCTACTCCAGATCACCGAACACAACATATATATACACTAGATCTACTCCAGATCACCGAACACAAAATATATATACACTAGATCTACTCCAGATCATCGAACACAACATATATATACACTAGATAGACTGTTTATCAGACTTTACAGATAAGAACAATACTAACGGCGGTAGTGAACGGAATACATCATTCAATGCATTCCAAGTTAGAAGAGAAGAAGGTTTCAGAGAAGAGTTAATAAGGATGTCTAAATTGAGGAATGCTATAGCCATCGTTGTTGTATTTCCTTTCTTTAGAAAATACTCATATTTTATCTTAATGTACACTTTAAAGTTTTTTTCGATTTAAAAAAAAAAAAAAATCGTTTTTTTTTTCTTCGTTTTTTTCTCTTCGTTTTTTCACAAAACGATTCCGCCTTTATCACTAGATTCCAGTACAAATGCAGGTTATATTATCTGACATAAATCTGAGGACCTTCTGTCACTGACGCATCAACTCTGTGTGTTTGTGTACATACATTCTGTGAACCACATCTTAGGAGTTTGTGTCCATGTAATTGTGTGGGACAAATTAAACTTTTTTTATATCAAATCAATAATTAATCTAAGATTTTACATGGATTTGCCGATATAAAAATATTATAATGTCATGTCTTCTTTAATATTTTATAAAGATGACACAAAAGATTTTTCCAGTTCTGAGCCAGACATTTCGAATCATTTACTTTATGACTTCAGGCGATTGAAAAAAAATCCTGACAAGCGACCTAATCATCAGCGCAATGCCTGGGTTTAGTGTTTAAAGCCCTTTGATACAATCGCGAAAGAGGCGCGTCATAGAATCGATCGCCGTACATATGGATTGGCAGCATGGCCGACTCCTTTGACCTGCTCCCTCACAACAAGCTTCATATGGAATCCGATTAATCTCGAGGACAGTGGTCAAGTACATGTTAATGCAATGCAAACACTCAGTAGAACTTGATTGAATACCCTCAACCTCCGTGATGATGTTTTCAATTTGCGTTGTCACGTTGTTTGGCCAGGATACCCAAGGCTTCAACGTGGAATATGCATATTGAATTTTGTTTTGTTGAACAATTTTTGTAATTTGGTAGGAATTCTTCCATGTTTGGTACAGTAGTGGCCTCATTAGTTATGTGTTTCTTGACGGTTGTTACCTGACCGGTAAGTTGTACCAAGATATGCTGTACGTATAGTGAGTAACACCTTACTGTATGCCTAGTAATTTTGATGGAATACGATTTTAGCGCATAACTGAATTAAAACAAGTTAGTGCTACAACAATGTTTAACATAAAAAAAACAATACACATAAACGTCAATTAGCCTAATCACACATAATTTACCGGAATTCTTCCAACGCAAAAATCGCTAAAATATTATAACCGCTAAAATATATACATTTGCAGAAAGCGATATTTTGTTACATCATGTACAGTGCAGTTGTATAAATAGGCTACAGAGCATTTTCTGTTTAAATCTATAACAAAAATAATTTAGAATGGAGACAAAATTGAAGACGTTTTCAACTAATGGTTGTTGTGGCCTGGAATGTTTGCTGCTTCAGACCAAATTATAATGTGTACATATCTATAGTGTATGTTTTATAATGTGTATATATCTATATTGTATGTTTTATAATGTGTATATATCTATATTGTATGTTTTATAATGTGTATATATCTATATTGTATGTTTTATAATGTGTATATATCTATATTGTATGTTTTATAATGTGTATATATCTATATTGTATGTTTTATAATGTGTATATATCTATATTGTATGTATTATAATGTGTATATATCTATATTGTATGTTTTATAATGTGTATATATCTATATTGTATGTTTTATAATGTGTACATATCTATATTGTATGTTTTATAATGTGTATATATCTATATTGTATGTTTTATAATGTGTATATATCTATATTGTATGTTTTATAATGTGTATATATCTATATTGTATGTTTTATAATGTGTATATATCTATAATGTATGTTTTATAATGTGTACATATCTATATTGTATGTTTTATAATGTGTATATATCTATATTGTATGTTTTAGTGTTAAATCCTACTGTGAGGTTATGTTTTAGTCATTAAACGAGACATTTTACAGAGTTGGTAACACGTGGAACTACAAATAATACTTAAATAATACTTTCATGTTGTTTTATGTTGGATGAATAAATACTTTAAATATCGATTGTCTTTGACGGTACACGTCAGTGAAGTAGCGCTTTAAAATTGGCATCAGTTCCTTCATGTCGCCCTAAAATGGACATAACTGTTGATAGGAAGTTAAACAATACAATACTAAACCCAACTTAACATCTTTTCGTACAGTGTTACAGTGATTCGAAAGATGTTTTTAATGTATTGCTATTGAAGGAAACTATGTGTGGACATTTGGATAGTTTCTCTAAATAACGCAACATACCAGGTATATGCCAGAAACTGGTCAGTATCTCCCAGGAATTGGTGATATGTGGAATAAGATTGTTTGGTATTGTTTAGCGTCATATAGATAGTTAAGGTCATGTACATGTAAGGTATGGCCTCCTCTATCGATGACGAGACGCATGCGTGTTGTACTCATGGTAACGCGAAACTGGAGACCTAGTGGTGTCACGTGGGGAATGTTTTCTCGGCAATGGAGCCGAATTCGCGTGACCTCGGTTTGCTGTCGGGTTCAGTTAAATTCAATATATTGACTTTTGGCCTTATGACTCCTTTATAAACATAACTAACAAAAGCAATAAACAAGCATTGTTCCTGCAATTGTTTCTGGACAAAATAAAAACGTTTTCTGAGCAATTTCATGCATTATGCCTGATTTAGGAATTTCCCTCTAAAATGGTTGAGTTTTACTATGATAAGTATATAGATATGATTGTTTAGCAGGAAAACAAAGTCGCAATCATGGTAGTTAATGACACAATTTAGACAAAACAATGACACAATCATTCAGTCCATCAAAGAAAACATTCATGTTAAAAGTCCTCATTATAAACATATTCCAGACATTTCCAATGAATGACGATCAACTTCCGGTACATTTCCATGACGAGTTATTGCGGGTCCGACCCGCGTACTTTCTAGTGAGTATATTACATGTAGAACAAGGTACAAATGTACTACACTAGTACACAAGTTCAGACGAAACCCGCCTTGAGATTTCTTCAATTTGATAAGATGTACTCATTAAATGTCCATTTTCATTGGTAGATAGTGTACATAGTTTTAACATTGAGTTAGATTATACCCCTATATGTGTGATAAATGATGTCACTACGCTAGACTCATTCTGACAGACGTGATGTTCCCCGTCCTCTGTGGGACACCAGACATTAGTTACGTTAGATGCGCCCTGGACAGCCATTAGTGTGATATCTCAAAAATAGTCTTAGATTTTAAAAGTAGCAATACAGCAAACATATGTCAATACAATGTACGTCAAAACAATATTAATACAATGTATATCAATAGCCAATACAATGTATGTCAATAGTCAATACAATGTATGTCAATAGTCAATACAATGTATGTCAATACAATGTATGTCAATATTCAATATAATTTATGTCAATACAACGTATGTCAATACAATGTATGCCAATTCAATGTCAATACAATGTATGCCAATTCAATGTCAATACAATGTATGTCAATACAATGTTAATACAATGTTGTATATCAATACAATGCTGATACAAGTGGTAGGTATACATTTGTACTGTAATTGGACATCTCTGTAGGTTTGGCAGATGTTTTGTTTAACATGAGATAATGAAAATAATTAATTCGAAGATTTTTATTAGTTATGGATAAGTCGTGGCCTGAAAGTGGGACAACAGAATATGTGGTGACGTCATAGTCGGACAACTGGATTTGTGGTGACTGGGAAGTGGGACAACATAACTATTAGGGACCTGAAAGCGGACTAAAAGGATTTCTGGTGACTAGATAGTGGGACAACCGGATTACTGGAGACTGGAAAGTAGGGCAACTAGATCATTGATAACTTGATAAAGGAACAACATAAATTAGTGGTGAGTTGATAGTGGGACAACCGGATTAGTGGTGACAGGAGAGTTTGATATCGGGATTAGTGATGACTGGAGAGTTTGATATCGGGATGAGTGGTGACTGGAGAGTTAGATATCGGGATTAGTGGAGACTGGAGAGTTAGATATCGGGATTAGTGGTGACAGGAGAGTTAGATATCGGGATAAGTGGTGACTAGAGAGTTTGATATCGGGATTAGTGGTAATTGGAGAGTTTGATATCAGGATTAGTGGTGACTGGAGAGTTTGATATCGGTATTAGTGGTGACTGGAGAGTTTGATATCGGGATTAGTGGTGAATGGAGAGTTAGATATCGGGATTAGTGGTGACTGGAGAGTTTGATATCGGGATGAGTGGTGACTGGAGAGATTGATATCGGGATTAGTGGTGACTAGAGAGTTAGATATCGGGATAAGTGGTGACTGGAGAGTTTGATATCGGGATTAGTGGTGACAGGAGAGTTAGATATCGGGATTAGAGGTGACTGGAGAGTTTGATATCGGGATTAGTGGTGACAGGAGAGTTAGATATCGGGATTAGTGGTGACTGGAGAGTTAGATATCGGGATTAGTGGTGACTGGAGAGTTAGATATCGGGATTAGTGGTGACTGGAGAGTTAGATATCGGGATTAGTGGTGACTGGAGAGTTTGATATCGGGATTAGTGGTGAATGGAGAGTTAGATATCGGGATTAGTGGTGACTGGAGAGCTAGATATCGGGATTAGTGGTGACTGGAGAGTTTGATATCGGAATTAGTGGTGACTGGAGAGTTAGATATCGGGATTAGTGGTGACTGGAGAGTTTGATATCGGGATGAGTGATGACTGGAGAGTTTGATATCGGGATTAGTGGTGACTGGAGAGTTTGATATCGGGATTAGTGGTGACTGGAGAGTTTGATATCGGGATAAGTGGTGACTGGAGAGTTTGATATCGGGATTAGTGGTGACTGAAGAGTTAGATATCGGGATTAGTGGTGACTGGAGAGTTGATCATTTATAAGTGATGACAAACTACTGATGGATTACATGATAAATAATGGCTATGTAGAAGAATAAGTTTGTGGTTACAAATTGATATAAACAGAGAATTAAATGTGACATATTCGGAATCGTGATGGCTGAATCAACGAGACTATATATTTATAATAGTAGACGGTAGATTCCACGCGGAGGACAACGTTTTGACCTACGTGGTGTGGTCATAAATCCCGACCGCCTTAGTCGGCGTGTAACTGTTCGTTGGTGTTTCCACCAGCTAATTGATTGATATTAAAAAATATGTGTCGGATTTTAAATGCAATAGTTATGTATAATCTCATATGGAACGCTGATCTCATGAGAGGCGTGCTATTTTGTCAGGTAAAAATTGGTTTTAGAATTCGATAATTTTTTTCATTCCGCAATTATCTCAAAGTTCATCGTTATTGACGAACAAGAGTAATTGATTGTGAAATGTCTGGACCGTTAGATCTGCCTCTGTCGGATGTTGCCGTCCCGCAATGATAACAAAATTAAGATGTTTTATCACATTTCAAACTACCATATAATGCTTTGACTTCCTTGACGATGATTTGGCTATAGTACATTTATCAAATTGTACATTCCAATTGATAATTCCAATTTCTTTTACGACAAGCGTATTTTTCTTCGGATGTCCATTACATAACAGCAATACCTTGATACAACGCTTCCTGTTTTTGATAACGTGTTTCAAGGCACCCACATCACCCCATTCGCGTACAAATCACCCCCTCGCAAATAACCATTTCTCCTCCCTACTCAACCATCTTGTTCTATTTCAGACAATCATATGTACAATCTTATCTCCAATTTTATTTTATTTTTTTTTATTATTTTTGTTTGTTTTTTTTTTTTCAATTTTGCAAAAATAAAAAGTTCTTAATTGCCTCAATATCTTTGCGTGTAAACAATTGAAGTGTGACGAGGTTTTATCACATATAATGTAAATTCAATTGTTCTGGTACATTGTATGTGCTTCTAAACTCGTTTTACATGTAAAATCAGTGCATGTCGCTACATAGATTAGTGCTGAAGACGTGTCGTGCATTGACATCATGCATGTCTTTTTAATTCGATCAAAGCGCCACATAAAGTAACGAAAAGGAGAAAAACACATCGCGATCGAACAACTAATTGTTGATACAAATTAAAATCCCTCGTAATCACGTAACAAAATCCAATTTTGAAATCGAGAAAAATGCAATCCAAAGCTAAATGACAGACAAGATGAATTACTAGAAAAATGTTGACATAAACAGAGTTATAATTGGTAAATATCCGTAAAACACAAGCTGATCAAATTATCAGCATTTTCTCTCATGTAAGTGTAGAATATTGTAGAAGTGTGACGTTTTACTTTAAGATATATGAGAGATACGCCATTTGTTTTATGGTAAACTTCCTTACAACTGTACATTCCAAGGTTACGTAAATGACATTACCGCGGTGATCCGGTTAAAAGCGTACAATTTATTACGTACGTGTGTACTACTCAAATATCGATGACGTTTTAAACAAATACTGCCAGGGTGAAATATATGTGTGTCATATACATGTATATTTTACTTTCTGTACGACATGAATTATATTTTACTTTGTTCCATGAACATGTCATCATCAAAACGGATGAAGCCAGTACATCCAATCATATTTGTGGGGAAAAAACAACAACACGGTTTTCATTGTCAAATATCAAAGCAAATAATTTTTGAAGATCAGCATTTTGATTTGCATGTGACATAATTGCCACATCCCTGGAAATATTGATAGGGTATCAGTTTTAATTATGCAAATGTAGGGAGAGATTAGGAGCAAGTCTGACTTGACATGGATCACGTGATAATGACATCCAATTGTCTGTCACGTGTAATTAAGCAGGATTCATTGTTGTTGTTTTTTGATAACGAGGCTCCGGAAGGGGTATTTCTGAAATGTGCATATAACAGCATCCTTTAGTTAAATCGTATTATTTTATTACAACAAATCTGAATAGTCAGTGCTTATTTTATCACACAATACCGGATACATGCTTACATTTTAGCTATTTATTTTAATTTTAGTTTGTGTCGCTTCATAATGTTATGAATCTCTCTCGGGTTCTGCCGTGTATTACCCCAGGGGAGCCGACGGTTCGTCAATGTAACTCTCTGGTAGAGGAGATGCCGTTCGAAGCGCCGCCTGGTGACGGTGGCCACTATCGAGTTTAGACAGATGACGTGTGGCACTTGAACAGAAAATGGCTGTAAATGATGATACTTCAAACGCATGACTGGCACGTGCTTCAGAAATATTGAACGAAATATCATTTTCAGTTATCATTAGTTCGCTGACGTAATAAACGGGAATAGCGGTAAAAACATGGCGGATGCTCTGTCTCAAGATTATACCAAGACAAATTCAAAGTTACATATAAATGTGGCAACCTGAATAAGGAAAAGACTCCACAGGAATATATATTTATTTATTTATGTTTTGTTTATCTATTTATCAGGGATGGTTCCTCAACACGGGGACATGGCCTCAAGATCTATAAAAAGCAATTTCAAGATTTGATTGTTAGAAAATATTCGTTTACACAGAGAACTGTTGATGTATAGAACACTCTCCCGTCGAATGTAGTAGAATACATTTTTCGAGTGTCAGACCAAACTGACGGACGTATTAACTAAAGGTGTGAGTGTCAGACCTAACTGACGGACGTATTAACTAAAGGTGTGAGTGTCAGACCTAACTGACGGGCGTATTAACTAAAGGTGTGAGTGTCAGACCTAACTGACGGACGTATTAACTAAAGATGTGAGTGTCAGACCTAACTGACGGGACGTATTAACTAAAGGTGTGAGTGTCAGACCTAACTGACGGACGTATTAACTAAAGGTATGAGTGTCAGACCTAACTGACGGGACGTATTAACTAAAGGTGTGAGTGTCAGACCTAACTGACGGACGTATTCACTAAAGGCGTGAGTGTCAGACCTAACTGACGGATGTATTAACTGAATGTGTGAGTGTCAGACCTAACTGACGGACGTATTAAGTAAAGGTGTGAGTGTCAGACCTAACTGACGGACATATTAACTAAAGGCGTGAGTGTCAGACCTAACTGACGGACGTATTAACTAAAGGTATGAGTGTCAGACCTAACTGACGGACGTATTAAGTAAAGGCGTGAGTGTCAGACCTAACTGACGGACGTATTAACTAAAGGTATGAGTGTCAGACCTAACTGACGGGCGTATTAACTAAAGGTGTGAGTGTCAGACCTAACTGACGGGACGTATTACCTAAAGGTGTGAGTGTCAGACCTAACTGATGGGACGTATTAACTAAAGCTGTGAGTGTCATACCTAACTGACGGGCGTATTAACTAAAGGTATGAGTGTCAGACCTAACTGACGGGACGTACTAACTAAAGGTGTGAGTGTCAGACCTAACTGACGGACGTATTAACTAAAGGTGTGAGTGTCAGACCTAACTGACGGGACGTATAAACTAAAGGTGTGAGTGTCAGACCTAACTGACGGGACGTATTAACTAAAGGTGTGAGTGTCAGACCTAACTGTCAGACGTATTAACTAAAGGTGTGAGTGTCAGACCTAACTGACGGGACGTATTAACTAAAGGTGTGAGTGTCAGACCTAACTGTCAGACGTATTAACTAAAGGTGTGAGTGTCAGACCTAACTGACGGGACGTATTAACTAAAGGTGTGAGTGTCAGACCTAACTGTCAGACGTATTAACTAAAGGTGTGAGTGTCAGACCTAACTGACAGACGTATTAACTAAAGGTGTGAGTGTCGGACCTAACTGACAGACGTATTAACTAAAGGTATGAGTGTCAGACCTAACTGACGGACGTATTAACTAAAGGTGTGAGTGTCAGACCTAACTGACGGACGTATTAACTAAAGGTGTGAGTGTCAGACCTAACTGACGGACGTATTAACTAAAGGTGTGAGTGTCAGACCTAACTGACGGACGTATTAACTAAAGGTGTGAGTGTCAGACCTAACTGACTGACATATTAACTTAAGGTGTGAGTGTCAGACCTAACTGACGGACGTATTAACTAAAGGTGTGAGTGTCAGACCTAACTGACTGACATATTAACTTAAGGTGTGAGTGTCAGACCTAACTGACGGACGTATTAACTTAAGGTGTGAGTGTCAGACCTAACTGACGGACGTATTAACTAAAGGTGCGAGTGTCAGACCTAACTGACGGGACGTATTAACTAAAGGTGTGAGTGTCAGACCTAACTGACGGACGTATTAACTAAAGGTGTGAGTGTCAGACCTAACTGACGGACGTATTAACTAAAGGTGTGAGTGTCAGACCTAACTGACGGGACGTATTAACTAAAGGTGTGAGTGTCAGACCTAACTGACGGACGTATTAACTAAAGGTGTGAGTGTCAGACCTAACTGACGGACGTATTAACTAAAGGTGTGAGTGTCAGACCTAACTGACGGACGTATTAACTAAAGGTGCGAGTGTCAGACCTAACTGACGGGACGTATTAACTAAAGGTGTGAGTGTCAGACCTAACTGACGGACGTATTAACTAAAGGTGTGAGTGTCAGACCTAACTGACGGACGTATTAACTAAAGGTGTGAGTGTCAGACCTAACTGACGGGACGTATTAACTAAAGGTGTGAGTGTCAGACCTAACTGACGGACGTATTAACCACATTGTACCCGTTAATACAGGTGCCGTAATTGTCCGTAACTTAACACTGAACGATTCCTGTCACTTCCGCTGGCAACTGTAATCACCGGCGATAATTAAGTAATTACCGTGATAATATCAATAACTACCAGCCAAACTGATCTGATGTTTAAAGAAAGCTAGATGTATAATCTCGTATATCAGCACCGCGTGCCACACCTGGATGTCACACCTGTCCATTTAATCAACTTAATTTTGAATTGATTTGATTTCAGCTCCAAGCAATTGCAAATCTAATGGCTGGGACTTTTAGTTTCCACGTGAATGACAAAGTCTGGGATGTATAGTTTATCGGTCATTCTCGTCTGACCTTTTGTACATTAGTACAGTTAAGTGTTTTGACGGTAGAATTATCACAAACTTGGACAAGGACATAGACACCGTTAACGATTCAGCCAGGGGGCTTGTAGAAATATCGATGGCTTGATAAGGTGAACATGCTGTGGTGTCTCGTAAACTAAAGACAAAGTTCACTCACACAATCTAGCTGTCGATACCAACATACAGCTGTCCGCTCTCCACATGTAGAATATATACGGGTCTTTCTTTGATATTGGGATAGAATGTGATGTCTCTATTCAAGCATGGAAACGTTGTCATTTGAAGCAACTCGTTTGTTTTTGAAAACGTCCAAGTGTTCTCGAAGCCTGAAATGTTAGACTTGTGTCGATAGGTAGCTCAGTTTGTATAGGTTAGGTCTAGCGTGTTACGTTTTCGGAACAGTTAGAAGCATTTTAAGACGGTCATCGACAGAAAAAAAAAAACACTCTTAAAGTGTAATCTCACTGAAATGTTACTATCTACACACATGCCACAACATCATGCCGACTACAGTGAAAAAAATGAAAATAGTGATGAAGGAGAAATGAAACTCAATAGATACAATGGGCGTGGCGAATGTGCTACTGTAGTTGTTTTTGATTTTTGTCCCGAATCCACACCTCTCTTTACAATTCATTATATGGAAATACATATCATCTGCTCACATTATCATGTTATAATTGTAACATTGCTGTACAGTTGTTTGACCTCTTGTTACACACACTCAAGTGTGTCAGAGAGTAATAAAAATCTTGAATCTTGAATCATATCCCCTTAGAAGACACGTTTAAAAGTTCAGAATTCCGCAGGAGTCTCACATTCACATTAGTTGCCTCTTTAACACATATATAGTTATGTTCTCAAATACAAAATTATAAGGACAGTGTTGATTAAATGCAATATGTGAAAAAGCTTAATTATCTCGATTTTCTTCCAGGCATCCATCTCCCAATATTGCGATGTTAAGTTACACGTGTAACTCAACGATTACAGTAAAATAGCCTAATGTTTGAAATGTCGGACAACTGAAAGTGCATGCAGCAAATAGAAACAATGTATTGACAAATAAAACGTTTCATAATTTATCATTTTCGATTTTTGACACTAGTAACCTCTACCCGTACACAATAGTCTATTCGTATTTCAGTTGACTCTAGCAACCCTACATGTCTACTTTAATAGATGAGTAAAACATGTACATACGTTTATATAAGATTACTTTTTTGCACGTGTAGTGCCATAATTATTTTCCAGCACACGTGTTGCGGTAGGCAGTCGACCTTGGGGGAATGTTACATCTGGTGCAATCAATTAAAACAAAACACGTGCATCACTGTTACAACAGTACTAAGTTTACAAAAATGTTCATTGGTCGCGTTTTATGTTTTAAATATAAATTTCCATACACAAGTTAGTGAAGCCCAAACCATCCACTCCTACAACCCTGTGTAGTCATAGCAACAGCTAAACAAAGAGCCAATAGACAATGGCATTTCAACGTCAAATGTCAAAAATGTACCTAATTTGTTTAGTCAAAGCTATGTGATTAATAATGTCTATCAATGATGAAAAATTCGAGTGATGACATTTAAAACATGTCATAGATGTAAGACCTGGGTACGGATTTACGATTTATTACATGTGCAATATGCACACATTATGTAATATAACAATGCCATGTTATCTTGACAAGAATCAGCTGGCGTATTGAAAATCAAGTACTCCTAAAGGACTACATGTATAAAATATCTTACCCGTGGGAGGTCATGGCGTTCATTGTGGCTCTCTATTGAGACCAAGTCTCTGTTTATTTCAATTATAGTCAGCTAACTGTGACAGAATTTTAATTATTAATTTTCTAATTATTGTTCGATATGAAATTTAAATCATTTGTGTCACAGGCCTTGTGAGATGATATAGTGTACGATAAGGTTTACATTGTATTAGATCGATATCTGGTAACGAAAATACCTTGATATGATTATTAGTGTATATTCAGTTTGTATTCAATTCATTTCATTGAACAAACATGTATTACATTGAACAAACATGTATTACATTGTAGATACATGCATTACATGGCTAAGATGGTATAAGCATATATTACATTGTTAATTCAATAGATGCAATATTCCTAATTCATTGTTACATTGATAAAGGGGCGGATTGCCTCGAAAATTTAACAAGCCTCATTGTCCACACTGTTTGAATTACTTCTTTGCCCCGTGTATTACACTGTATATACATTTATTACATTGCATATACATTGTGCATGTATTACATTGTATTTACATGTATTACATTGTACATTCATGTTTTACATTGTACATGTATGCATCAAATTGTATATAAATGTAATACATTGTATACATTTGTTACATGTTATATGTATGTATTACATTGCATATACATGTATTTCATCGTATATATACATGCACATGCACAGGCATTCAAAATATGATACAAAAATGTTCATGTATTTTCAATATGTATTCAACTTACATTGCATTCTATATTCAATGTATTAAGTACACACCAAACTCGTGGCATATTTTTGATGTGTCACAAAAAAAATATATACACTTTGTATATACATGTATACAACCCGGCCGATAAAAGGCACGTGAAACATAACTTCTATGTATTCAACGAAAAAATATATATCTTATTGACGTTATTTGAATTTCAATTGCTTGTCAACATCTATCGTGTAAATAACATACAAAATACATTAATGGTGCAGTATGGAGCGAATTTGTTGTATTCATCACAAATATTTGTATTTTATAGATAAATTTTCATTTCAGAATATTTCATTGTTCAGAGGTAGATACAAAAGGATTTAAGTTACATACTTCAAAAACAATCTCCTTATGTACATATATACATTTGTATATTATATAAGAAGAAATTAAACACATGTAGCAGAAAAGACTAAAATCGTTTATATTTCTGTACGAGTATACGTATATCTTACAACAACTATCGTCTCGAAGTCGTAAGACCTGTACCACTTACCGTTTGTTCCGAATCAGTCGATGTTCCATTCGGTATTCCTCTGTTTCTATCATACACGCACACGTAAATCACATGTAAATCATATATATATATATCTCCTCTTTCCAAGGAATTCCAATAACGCACATTTAAATCCCACATCAACAGAAATTCAATGATTGACAGAAAACGTATCTCGTGTCCAGCTAGTCTGGGTACCGTAGGACGTCTGGGGTCCTAGGTGACAGTCCCGCACAGGCCGACAACAGTCATTGATTTTATTAAATATATCCAGGTAAATATGTAATATGCCTACTTAAATGCAAATCCAACTATATAGGTCGGGATGGTGTCGGATCACATAACAGTACTATCAAAATTTATTTTTAAAAAAAATCTATATATCAATTTTTTTTTGACATTTTTATGAAATATTTATAATCATCTGTATTTTTGGAAATGAATATTTTATATACAATAGTACATATACAAACTCGAATGCTGTATCCAGAATATATGATTGATCGTTTAACTCATTCACGACATTTACAGATTACTTTCTCCAAGCAACGCCATATAAGGCGTGCACATGTAAAGCCGATGTAGAAACATGATGAATAGTAGCAGTTAAACTCCATGACAGAATCGTAAGTTGTACCTATTTAAAAATATATACATTTTGTGTATGTCTTTTGAAATCATCAATTTCATTCACGACAGCATAGTTGTTTTCCCAATGTTAAATAATATCCTTGTTGAAGTTTCGATAGTTTTCGGTAAAAAAAACTATTCCGAAGAATGCTGTCATTTCTTTCAAACAACAAATAAAAATGTCCTGAAGAAAAATTTAAAATTAAATTATTTTTCAAAAGCCATGAGAAGTCACTTAATGTTTCCCTTCTACTCGAACAAAACGCATCAGAAAACAATTTTGCGAACAAAATTATGAATTTAAAATAGCCTATATCTTGTTACTTCTTCTGAAATCCCGACTCTGATATAATTCGCATTTGATGATTAATGTTCTGTTCCAGACCAGTATAACCCATTGTGTAGTGGTGAGTGCACCTGCGCGCAGTCAACGGCTGCTGCAGCTGAGCGGAGTATAGGCCGATAGGTTCTGTTGGGGACAGACTCTGGACTAAATGTAAGGTGTACAAATGTATGAACCGGATGTAGGAAGGCCGGGCTAGGTGTGGTTTGCAGCATGTTAGAATCATATCGTTATTTAGTTTAGAGTTATATTTCCCCATATTTACGTCATCGGTTTGGAATTACGTTCATGCTTTTTATTCTGCGTTGAATTTTTGTCAGAAACTATAAATGGATAATCTATCCTATTTCTTTTATATTATTTTAAGCTTTCCTGAAACATTGATGTGTAGCGCGATCCTTGCGTGTTACTAAAACATCAACTTTCTCTTGATGGCAATGTTTTATATATATATATATACACTTTGTAATTAATTCGTTTACTACAGAAGGTACGACTGCATTGCCAAAGGGACTGCTGTATAACAGATACAGTTTTTGTTGTCTAGAAGAAGCTGCTGTGACCTTGAGTCAAGTAACGCTCTCGTGAATTGGAGCGGTTTTATGGTTGTATATCGTCATGGCGAAGGTGGTAACCCCCGTGTAGCGCTGTTATAACTATTAACCAGTATTTCATTTTACCTAAAAATAAAACTCCATACACTGCAGTATAAATCCGGGCTAACTCATATTCTAAAAATTAGAACTAGTGTGGTGATGACAACGAAACCAATATTTATATCAAGCGTCGCACAAGAATATTTTCAAAATGAGATCATGATTTCAATCATTGAAATTCCCATGGTTTTCATCAAACTATATCTCTCGAGACCTTGTGTTGTTAATTCATCCTTAAGTAGTCGACATCTTTAACTGGAATCGTGATAATGGGAACAAGACATTAAATATCAAATCGACTGGGACATATCACGAACACCGCAGGTAGGGGAGTCAAGGATGTTACTATCTAGAAAGGGAAAATTAAGTTAATTGTGTTTGGTTATGTAATGCTATAAATAAAACCGAAAAGATAATTGTGAATATATATCATTTACACCAGCAAGTTCTACATTTACGGGAGTTTGCCTGCTACACCTTACTGCATGATCATATGGACAACTAAAATGAAACTCATAAAGAATGAACAAGTTTTGTTTATTTACGGTACGTTTTAAAGGAATCCGAATAGATCCTAGAAAGCAGATATCATTTAAACATCCAAGGTCTGTATTTTCATATCGGTGTTCTTGTCTGGTATCTCCAATTGTCTTTCTGTGGGAATCATATATCTAGACGAATTGTCGGTCTATCATACATGCATATTCATTTTAATATTGATATTTATTCCAGTAATTTATTTAGAACAATTACAACTTTTTTAACGATATTTCAATTTTAGCCATAAATACTAAAAAATCTATAACGATTACACATTGTGTAGCACAAACATTTTAAACCGTTTAATGAAAACAGACACATCCGTGTTGTTGGATTTAAAAAAAAAAAATGTCTGTTACACCCACGTGACATGGGACACACCCACGTGATATTGAAAGTACGTGCATATTGTCTCGTGTTGCTTGTATCCCATGACTGGTAGACGCTATTCAACGCACGTCGTCAGTGTTGAAGCGAACGACTTGTTTTGGAATCGAGTATGATACATGTACCACATATTTATCTATTTATCTGTGTATAATTGTTTTCATTTATTCATTTATCTGTGTATTATTCATTTATTTATTTTATTTCAAATAAGACATCAAAAATTCAATAATAGTCATACTAAATCTTAACACAAATTTTTAGGAAGGTGGTTAAATAAGATAAAATATAAGTACATGGTGGTAACATATTTTTTACGGTACAACTATTCTACATCCCAACTGTAAAAACAATGTATTTTTCCTTTTGTTGTGGGAGATTGGTAAAATTACAAAATTGGTGAAATAAATTAGCAATTATAATTCGTTAAAAGTGCAACTGCAAAAGTAATTATTTAAAAAATAAGCAATATGTAATTACACCGAGTACATTGGAACTAAGGAAACAAAGTCATGAAAGTTTACCCGATATACCGTCAAATCTCGTGTTACCCGGAGTACCTGTCAATGCATAAAAGTGAAATTCCGAGAACAAAGAAATATTAAAGACAAAGGTATTATGCATGAATTTTTTATAGATCTATAATATTTCATTCTCGTTGGATTTTGAAATCTATTACCCTCTGTTTACGACACTACTCATTAAAACTCGTGTAATTTGCGCATGTATAACTAATTCGCTGGTATGTGGATTGACATTTTATCAATAAATTTGTTGATAACACCTGATACTAAATGTACGCATTTCGTGGCCTACATAGATAATACATAATTGGAACACACAGTCCTCACGAGGACGGGTCACACGTTGGAGTCAATGGAATATCTTCCTCGGATGATTTTGCATCAAACGACGCCTTTACATTTATAAATGTCAGAACGTACACCAAAGGCGAATGTATGTCCATTTCATGTCGTGAAATGCTCTACGGGTCTTGTCGTCTAAGTATGTCAAAAGATCTCCTCTTTGCTACATTTCTACATGTCAAACCGTGGCACTATCTTCACACAGCATTACAAGAGATGTAATACCCGGATGTTGGCTGACCGAGATGTCTATTGCTCCGGATATCAAAGCGGAAAACACCTGTCACAAACGCCGTCTGACATGCGCAGACAAATGTTTTGTTTAGCTTTTAAGATCAAATAACTGTAAGTGCTTAATCTTAACTGAGGTTACGTATTCAACGATTAAAAAATGATGAAATTAGGCGACCTGGTACAGATGGCGTGTCAATTGTATGTATGCTATTTAAACTTAAGCTGAATGCAGGTTCCGGCACACAGATTACCTGAGAAAAATTGCATTTATTGTGTTTTAAATGCAATTTTGACACAAAAATGTAATTTGGAAGACTCAAGCGCTAAATGGCTATAGGCTGCTCCCAGAATGCCATTGTACTTCCGATATAGACACTTTCGGATCAATACTTAAATCTGTAGTAATGGTGAATTTAACACAAATACTTTTTACATCCCTCCTTGTAGGAAGCTATGTAACTTACATTAACATTTCTGGGATGCGAATGTACCTGACATTCTCTCAGACCGACAGGAATGCTAAAACACATATCTGAATTGAATTGAAAATACATTTTTTGTCCCGTGATTGCAAAAGGTTACCTAAAGCTTGCTGTAACCAAATCTTAACCTACTTAAGTTCGGCGAATGCTTCAAAATTTGCACAATGGTGAAATGGCGTACCCACAGTATTCCCACACTATAATTAGCACAATGTTGTCGGTGCCAACAGCGCTAAAAAAAGATAACCGATAAGTCCCGTATATACAGATAGAGTGATTCTATTGACCTTACCATAAAGGAAGGAATACATAAAATTCCGTGTTAAAATATATGGCGAGTCAAAAAATGAATAAATAAAAATGCGTTGAGTATGAACAAAAATAAATGTTACAAAGAGCGACAACTCTTGGCGGAATTTTTTGGAAAGGTCAAAATAATTTCAGTATTCCGTATCCATAAAGGTCATACAAATATTATCAGATATACCGTATGTACATTGTATGACGATCCAAACCTACCAAGGGGGATAACTCTCATTATAATTCGGTGTCTAAGATTATGATACTATAAAGGTCTGCCTTACACTGTTACGAGGATATGATATATGTACAAAGCGTTTAAAGGAAATTTGTGTCGCGTATCGCTTAGATGACCCAGACATCATCGAAATATATGTACTAAGTTTTAAGTGCATGCGTGCCTTAATTGACACGTGCAAGCAATGCAACAATACAAAAATTAGCGCATGCGTGCCTTGACACGCGTAATACAACAATAAAACCTGGTCTAGTGACATCGTGTACCTTTACAAAAACTAAGTACTGTACATTGCACAGGTACTTAAGGTACCGCTGTCTCTGTGGGGAGAAAAAAAAGTTGTTGAAAGCCATACACAGAAATAAAAAAAAAAGTTTTTTCAGATGTTTTCAGTAATACACATGTTCCATATGGCATTTATTGCATGGTAAGTATACCCCTTGGGGTAAGATAGCACCAGACTACCTCGACAACTTGTAATTAGCGAGCACTGTTACTTCACAGTAAAATACGCGTGAAAAAATGAACCCATAGAAAACAGGATTTTTATGTTCTAAAGTACGTACATGTTACTATACCACCGTCACGTTAGGAGTTTTACGACAGATTAGAATAAACACTGAGTTATATACACAAACATCTGTATCAGACATATACATAGTATACATATGATCTTTACAAGAAAATTAATATATGATAGGATTTGGAAACATGGTTTTATTCAATTATAATTTTTAAAGATTGTTTTATTCTAGCGGAATATGAAAAAACAAATACAAGAACACAGGCCGTGTTTTCTACGTCCAGGTTTTGAAAGTTAAAACCGGTCCTAGGATATGTATAATTGTATAACGGAGAGGACATTGATACGTTGTAATAGCTTGCGCCGAATCCTATTGTGTATTGTTTGCAATAAATTTGATTTGAATTCAAATAAATTCAATATAATTGAAAACGCCAAATAAGAAAAAACACCTGTTAAAGAATCATACAATGTATTCACAGAAACTGTATCACGTGACAATGTAATGCAGAATTAAAGTTAAATACAAGCGTTTGATTGATTCCCTAAAACATTGGTTTGAGTGTAAGTTTGTATTCATTACAAAACTCACAATTTAGATCAGTTCTGTTTCGGATGTTAGGTTTTACACTTCGAAGTCGCCTGGCGTCATTTATTCTATGTTATCATTAAAGTGTAAGGGCACGTGTGACGGAGGACATTTATGACGAACATGTGGAACGTGGCAGAACAGGTCAATTATGAATAGCTCAACCAGGGGCGATCGTTTTTCTCTTGGTAGCTCATCGTCAGAGACCCATGAGATCTCTGATCTGTCGACTGTGTCCGGAAACTCACGAGTCTCTACTCTGTCGACTGTGGGTCCGGAAACTCACGAGTCTCTACTCTATTGAGTGTGTCCGGAAACTCACGAGTCTCTACTCTATTGAGTGTGTCCGAAAACTCACGAGTCTCTACTCTGTCGAGTGTGTCCGGAAACTCACGAGTCTCTTACTCTGTCGACTGTGTCCGGAAACTCACGAGTCTCTACTCTGTCGACTGTGTCCGGAAACTCACGAGTCTCTACTCTATTGAGTGTGTCCGGAAACTCACGAGTCTCTACTCTGTCGACTGTGTCCGGAAACTCACGAGTCTCTACTCTATTGAGTGTGTCCGGAAACTCACGAGTCTCTACTCTGTCGAGTGTGTCCGGAAACTCACGCGTCTCTACTCTGTCGACTGTGTCCGGAAACTCACGCGTCTCTACTCTGTCGAGTGGTTCCGGAAACTCACGAGTCTCTACTCTGTTGAGTGTGTCCGGAAACTCACGAGACTGTGTTTTGTTATTTGTGACTCAAACGACAGATTAGAGTCTCGTGGGTTTCCAACAAACAATGTAGGTTACTGAGTGCATGGATTATTGAGTAGTGTCCTTAGACCAGACAAGAAATGGGTCTTGATGACATGCAACAGCCACCCCGTATGTTGATTTAATGAAGTAGCCACTAACTACTACTCCACATAATGATGTGCAATGCTATTCCGCCTCAAAATGGCATTGACAGTTTACGGAGCAAAACCCCAGTAAACAAATAGTGCCATATCGTGGTTGTTTACGGGCTATCAGATATATTTGCGATCTGTTTACAGATATTAAATTTCACCTCCCTTTCATTCTTATTATCTTAAATCAATAGACCAATACCACATTACCGTTCAGTCCGGAGCATGTAAGTGATCTTATATCTAATATTACATCAACACAACTCTATACATACTAACTGCTTAATTAATTTAAATGGCAAGTTCTAATTTATAATGCGCAACTAACACCGGTGTATTGGTGTCTGCGAATCCTCCGCCACATTCACTTTTTGTTCCAGAGATAATATTAACCGTTGTTAACGAGCGTAAAATGATATATGACATAGTTTTTAAAGATTTAAATATAATGGTTTACGTCACGAAATATGGGTAAAGGATTAAATATTCAAGAACATACAACAACAGAACAAATTGTTAGCGCTACCTGCGTGCTTGCGTCTGTTACAATGAACCACTGCCGTTGCCCGCATACGGTTTAAAAAAAAAAAATCCAAAACAGTGTGATAACATTTATATGCATTTGTATTAGAATCAGAAGCATCATCTGTGATCACGACGAGATGAACGTTAGAAGGTGGGCCAAACAAGAGTTCAAAATCTAGGAAAGTTCAAAAGGATCAAAAGTTTTAGATCGGGAAATAACTCAAAATATCCGGACATGGAAAAGGCATTACACAAGGAATTTCAAGATATTCGAAGCCAGAGGATCCAGGCAAAGGGTTGGTGGTTTAAGTCAAATTTGACAGCAAATAGGGTTTCACTTATATATATATATAGAAAATAAGATAATAAAATCGGTTTATTTTCAAGATATATTTGACTGCATGAAATCTAAGGCTTACTTTCAAGACCGGCCTATTTCCGAATCAGGCTTACTATCGAGAGTTTAGGGTATACCAGCTGAAATAATGTATGAACGTCAAAGGCGGTCATGTGGCGCTGTGGTAACGCAATCGCCTTACAGGCGATTTTCCCGATCAGAGGTCATGTAACCTGGCCGACCACTCAGGGTTTTTTTATCATTTGCGAGCTGCTTTTCTCAATAACTCACAACTCTCTCTTTTAAAACCCACAACTCGCATTTTCATACCTGCCACACGCATTGTCATACTAGCAACTCGCACTTCTCAACTCGCAGCTTTCATTTTTCCAACTCGTAACTCGAGCTTCCCTACTAGTAACTCAACACTCGAAGAAAGGAAACCCTCCCGGTTTGCCGTCACACTAAAACCCCTCGTGTGATTCCATCCGGTCCAACAAAAGTGATTGTTTTATGTATGTATGTTTAATGTTTGTAGGTTTTACATTTGTAGTACGCATTAAGAAATATCGTACATCGTCAAAGAACTCTTTAAGGTAGAACCGTAGCCCCAAGGACGGCTTTAACGGGAGTGTAGATTGGAATATATCTACAATTTTCAAATTAATTTCTCTTTCCACAAGATAATGCATAGAGAAAAACATAACTAAAATATGATGATAAAATTACTATAGTGTTCTTAGTCGATACACAGCACTGTTTCAAAATTTAACATTTACATTTGTACCAATGTTGATGATTATTCTTATGAAAGAACATTTTCATTAATGTTTTAATATTAGTTATATTCGTCAGTAGTTCATTAAACTTAATGATATATTGTCTTGACCAATAATATTTGTCTACATATAAAATTCTATGAATAGAAATGTTGTACATTCAAGTGAATAATGTCCTTAGAATATAAACTTAACATGAATGCCCAAAAAGTATAAAAACACTAAGAAGATGGCCGTCGAACTTTCAATTATTTCTTCATATATGTATATATATCCTCGTTTTTATTATAATAATTGGCTCTTATTTTATAATAGATATAAATTCGTTCAAACTGTATGCGGTTTACTAAAGAGAGGTATTTTATTTCAAATCGGAACTTAATCTAAAATTAATTCTTTAATGAACGGTAACGGAGGCATCTGTTCTAGATCCAATAGGAAGGCCAGACTTATTATAAAATAAGATAAAGGTTTGTACATGAAAATTCGAGGCAGTAATAAAAAGAATGGTCCGGATGCATTCCGGGAGAAGGCTAGAATTACCATTATGCTGGATATTTAATAAACCCTTAATGAAGCCGAACCGCTCGGATTCTTTTTCATCTCGGATTGATAAGGCGATAAAAGCCTCTACAGCCCCGTTACCCACTTCCGCTGACTCGATATCTATACACCATTGATTAGCATTCGGAAAGAACAAATGATCGACATCATGTAAAAAGACCTATTTCCACGGAGCTTAACAAGATCCATCCAAAATGAGAATCAGTATGATAAGGGGATTCTTGGACTAGATTATCAGTGTCATATGTATGTTGCTATATTTTCATGGGAGAGAGAAGTAATCTGAATTTTCTTATTAAAACGGATTCGCGGAATAGAACCATTTAATAATAATAAGAGCAAAATAAAACAAAAAACAAAAAAAACCTGGTGCTACCATAATTAAGATTTTAAACAAGTTCTAGAAAATCCAAATATATTACCGATTTTTCCATTATTCATTTTTGTATCGTGTGTTTTAGATTTACTGAGCACACGGTTGACGTAAGCTATCGATGAGTAGAATTTTTGTTGAGACATATTGATACGCATCCGTTTATCATTACGTATTAATTTGCATTGTTTTACGTCATATCCTGTTTGACATTGGGAGAGCGTTATGGTAGACTGACAGTAGATTAGTTTTCGGCGTTTGTTTCTTTACTCACTACCAGGACGGCGCTCCGCCATACATCGTTGTATTAGAGAAGCAAAGCCATGGTGGGGAGTATCGAAATAACGTCGAGAAAAAGTCTTGGATTTCTAATGTATAAATCCATACATTCAAACTTTTCCTCAATTCAATTCAATTTACGGTTAGTGGTTCTTAATAGTAGCGTTTTCTTATCTTAAGTTTATCATTCATTTGTATGAGCATTACTGTACATATGTAAATGTATTATCAGCGGCTTTGTTTATGTAAATATACAATGTATATCTGCAAATGAAATGTGTGAAAATCAAGTAAATAATTCAAATTTTGTGATAGGCTGATGAACATTTCCCCATCAAGGGGATATTAATTATATATGTGTAATCCCCAATGTACGTATACACGTAAGCTAACAATTGCTCATCTTACTAATTTATAGTGAATCTGTCATCCGTCCTTTCCGTGCTCTCTCGTGAGAACAATTTTCACATGTCTATCCGATCATGCGGAAGATTTATCAGATGACATTCCATAGTTAAATGCCTCCCTGACAAAATAAACCATGTTTCCGTCCCTGATATAACATACAGCTCGCGCTATTTCTGCCTACACACAATGTAAGTTACTCGGGTTACCTCTACCACTATAATTATGGAGTGACTCGAGTGTCTTCTACACCTTTTACTTGCTTGGTGGTCTAGTGGTAGGATGCAGGGCTACGTGACGGAAGGGCGCTGTGCTGCATCCTTGAAGATACTTTACTCTGTTGTGTTCCAGTCGACTCAGCTGTAAATGAGTACGTTGTATAGTAGTGCAAGAAATGTCATGTTTAAGCTGTAAGCGCCGAAATGGCAGCTCCGGCTGCATGCCCCTCGGGGAGTTGAGAACGACATTGAGGCCCAATAAACACAGATTTAATACTTTGGATACCGCCTTGCGACAACTATGTTCATGTGCTATAGCGGTATATACAACTCAAAATTACTTTTATCATTTATTATTCCGATACTACAAATGTATATATCTTAATTGTCAATCGTATACACCCTTTACTGAAAATTTCTGGCAATTCGGAACATTGTAGCGTTGCTACTCGGAAGCATATAACGTTTGTTAACGACGTTTTACTCGATTGCCTTCTGCCTATATCTGATTTCTATTGTTATTTATTTACATTCGCTATTCGGCCATATTCTTTACTTACTAACGTAAGTTAGAGCTTGTCTGTATGTACTTACTTCCATGCACTGCTCCAATGCCTTTTACTTTCATCTGTTATCTGTATACTCGAGTGCCGTGGTGAGTTCTTGACACTCGGATTCTCTACACTAACTGTATAAGTTATATATCGTTCATTCAGGTTTCACGTGTCACAAAAGTTATTTAACTTTCATGAAAGCATTATATTTACTGAAAACGAGCCTGGCTTTGTTGGCACAAGGAAGGTATTATGATGATGTCATCAGACTGGGGGCCGTGCGTGATATCATCGCTACAGAGAATCAGGTTTATGATGTATCTTAAAGTATTGAATGTTCTACTCAGGACGCCTTGTTTCACGCAAAAAATAAACGTATTCGCCATTCCCGACCTCGTCAACAGGAACACACAAATGAAGGAGACATATTCCTTGATATTAAATTATATTGGCATGTTTTAGCCTTACAACCATGCAGTTTCGTGAAGATAAACACGCTCAAAAAGCCAACGAAGTCAAGAACATATGCATTGAATGAAACCTCGTAGAGTACTTTTTAAATTACCACCTCGAGTACATGTACACACGTATAATATACATACAAATATATATATGTCTGTATATTGAGGTGAGAGATTGTAAAATGCTTCAAAAGAGATTCATGGGATTATTGAACACCTAAAGGCTATTTCTAATCTCGGGTTAATTTAATAAATGCTCTACGAAACTTGGATAAATTGATGTAATTTGGATCAACGGAAAACAAATAACATGTAGTATTATCAAAATTAACTATGGTGATTAATATGTGATGGCAGAATGGTTTTTATGTGTCAGAAGTCCACAAAGCTCCAGATATATCATGTTTATTAAAATGTCTGTGCTTCTCCTGCTTACCGTTCAGTATTTGGGAGTTGGACTGATTCCACTTTTGTCAGTATAATGTGACCGCATGGGCTGGCCTGCTTGTCTGTTTCAGTGAGATCGCACTATAAAGTTTCGTGCTCTCACAAGGAGACAAACCCGCACATACCGCGGCCTCCAAAAACACTCGCACAATATCCACACGCATGCTTTTTCGCGCGCGGCGGAGGTCGTCCTAAATGACGTTAACCAAACCAAATCAATGCTTACCTTTGGTCTGTCATTGCTAAAAATATTGTTACACCGGGATACAATATATATACATCCTACGAAGAAGTTCCTTGTATTAGTATTGAGATGCCGATTACTTCAGATTTATGTTTAAAGTATCCATATGACCATGACGTCACGCGACGCTGACATGACATTTCCGGTGTTGGTATATTGTAAGGTCAATAGTACAAGCGGATTATAAAATTTTCAACACGGCGCTTCTTTAACAAACCACACCAATGATTTCCTGAAAGGTCAGCCTCTCCACTTAGTAGAAGAGACGAGACCATTCTAAATCCAACACGTCATAAACGAGCACGTGCCTTACACGGGGGCCATCTAGGGGGAACGTGTAGATTGTTTTCTATCAGTTTTTATGATTTATTTACAGTTTTTTTTACAGATATTTATTCTTTTAAACAATTCTATATATATATATATTTTATATAAAATGATCTTCAAAATATATACCTATGTATATCGCGTGTACATAAAGATACGTTCTAACACTCTCATACTTTGTGGTAGTATACCCTTTGTTTCACCACTACATCAGACCTGACAATATCTGTGTATTCCGAGTTCTTACAAGCGCACTAATGAAAATGATGTAGACAGCTTAGCTAGATTCGTGAGCAGCATATGTCTGAAGTCTACCTTGCCCACCTAGCCCGCGACATCTCACTCTATCGATCGTCAGGGACCTCTCTGTTCGCGTCCCGAGCTGCAGTCATACCAACACCTGACGGTATACTGTGATCTGTTCTCATAGCACCTGATTACCAGTAATATAACGCAATATTTTGTAGTACATGTAATAATAAATGGGATATTGACGTAAAACATTTGTTATGAAATTAAGATATTCAAAACTATATTTGAAATTAAAAAAAAAAAAAAAAAAAAAAACGAACAAAAGATATAATTTACAGAATACACAAAAACGTTAACAAAATAACCCGTAAAAAATCGACGTTAACAGAAAGTATTACATGATCGGATGACACAAAACAAAACGGAAAGCTCTATTATCGCGATCGGTATGGTCCTATGTTTAAGCTGATGGATGTTCTTTCTCATTGAGTTTAAACACGGAATGAGTTGTTTCCTCAATTTCGGCTCACTACATTAACTCATAATTGATTTCCAATAGTTGATAAGACCGAGATGGACAAACAGACCGATGCATGTTAATAACAACCTCTATATAGTGAGAATATACTCGTATCATAAAAAAACAGAGTGTCGTTGGCAGTGCGGAGTTATACATAAATAACGTGAGAATCCCAGACGATGACCTTTTCACGCTTAGATTCATCCGTCTTGAAACAAAGTCCTGGTTTGTATAATAAATCAAATACAATCGCCGCATTATTGAACTTTTGGCATCAGCTTTGATTGGCGTTTAGGACTGGACAGGACTGGTTATTACGCTGCTTCTAATACTAGGCAGGAGTTGTCGCCGACGGATCATACACATATAGGCTCTCTAATGATTTATAAGGAATGATTTAGTAGACGCTGAACATACCTATGTATAGTTTAACCTGATCACTATGGCAACGGATCCAAGACAAATATATTTATCAACGATACCTTGCATTCATATTTTCATAATTACGTATCATTATGTACATCGGTTCAGATATAAGATAGGGCCTCTAAATGTCCAAGACCTAGAAAATATAATTTGATGTGATTTGAAATTCATTCGTATTAGTTTCAAATTTCTTTTGAAACGCGTTTAAAATAATGTTTTGTGTAATAGATGTTCAAGATTATTGGTTTGTTTCTGAAATAATATTATTTTCTTTCGTCGTGGTATCAGTACTCCCCGCCAGAAGGGTATGTTTACATTAAGATTATCATGACACGGTATATTGGGTGTGATAACCGAGAGGTATGAAGCAATACCACATTGATTAGACTATGGAATACAATCTAATAAAGCTATTTATATTAACAAGTGATACTATGGCGTTCACACCATACAAAAGATCCAGTTTTGTGATGACAGGACCGGCTGGCCACGTGGTATATGATGAATTTATAGATCACCCCACCATGTACTTTAGGCTATCTCGAGTTGGTAACATGAAAACAAGCAATTAGGATCGGGAGGCTCCGAAAGGGGATTTCGCTTTTGGAAACCTCCGTTTTGAGGGGTCTCGGAGGGGTTTATTCCTTAAACATGGAATGGTTGCCTGCCATAGTCATTCGACACTTGCGCTTGATTTCAAATATAGAACAAAGTAGACGGAAATGGTGCCGAAATAGGTAAGAAAGTTTACCATGCAGGGAAACCCGTTCACCAGAGGTGGTCCGAATAGAGCAATCCTTACCGGAAAATGTTCCAAGTATCATGTTCGAAATTAATCTCTTAATTGGATGAAAAATGACAGACTTTGCTGTTCTTGCACGACGTTGATCGTGATTTGATATTTTTTCGAAGAAAACCATTTGAAATGATAATTAAAATATTGAATAATGCTTAGTATACATATATGAATCTCATTCTCTGTGTACTTTATACGCCATGTTGTATTTTATAGGGTTGTGTTAAATGATTTGCAGTAAGGTTTAACGTACATGTAACAAGATAACTGATAGACGGAAACTATCGCATCCCCTTATTTGTGACGTCACAATATATTGTATTCAATGAATTATTTGGAATGACCGATTCCTGGATTCGTATAATAAATTTCGTATGAAATGGGCACGCATCTACGTCCATCTAGAAGACTTATCAAAAACTTACACACTCAAACAGATGTTGAATAACGTTTTCCAGTTTTCCGTTTCCATAATGAAGTTTGGCTTGTCAGAAGATTGTACAAAAACCACTAGACATCAGCACATTCAATACAAATTGAGAGTTAGAAATCAAAATGAATTAAACTGCCCCATACAGCTGTTTCAGATCTACAGTACATACACTACTTACCGGTATATCTAATTAATAATACACATATTTCTGTTGATAACTAGTATCACTTTAAGTGAAATAAAGAACGTAAATCAATTAAAAAAAAAACACTGGTAAAATCATTGCTTGTAGAGAAACACGTACATGTACATGAGAACCCGTATGTACAGATTGTATGTGGGTAGCACCATTTATACTGACATATTGCCGGGCGAAATGTCCAATGGAGCTATTATTTTTCATAGGCTGCCCTCGATGTTACCATTTGGGTACAGTTTGTGTTGAACTTCTGTCCTCGTCTTCACATCGGCAGTGCGGCACAGAACATGAGATATGTGTTTATTTTACATTTTAACCCTTTTTGAAATAACACAAAGTGAGTCACAGTGTAATATGTTATCAATCTATTTACATGTACTGTATATTTTGTCCTGACGTATCATTCGTGCCCTGTATAGTGCCCGTCTTTGCTCACTGTTTCAACATTCCCCGCAGGTGATTTCATGTTTATATTGCCGTACCGTTTTGTCCAAAACCAACAGAGGATAGTGGAATTTAAACGAAACCGGGATTCTACCTCAAAAACGTTAAAACGAGAAAAAATATTTGCAAAATATAGATTTACAAGGAGAACTTTGAAAATATATAAGGAGAACAGGACCAGGTGTGTCGGAAGGTAAAGCGTCTTCTGCTTCTAGGTCAAACCCGGGAGAGTTCTCTCACAATGAGAACTAGGATCATAACAAAAGTTATTAAGTTTTCTCTTTATAGCCTAGCCGCGCACTAGAAAATCCAATATGGTTTTCCGTTCGGTATTAAATAAATAAACACACTCAAACGTTGTATTTCCATGGACTTTCTTCACCTAAAATACTGAAACGCAATAACTGGAATTAAAAACCTTTAATGATTATTCATTCTGCACAATGTTTTCCTGCATCCGGGAAATACAAATATATATACATGGTTTTTTTTTTTGTTTTTTTGTTTTTGTTTTTTTAGAAAAGTGCTTCGATTTTACCAATGGATTTAATAAACAATCAAAACGATTGAAATGTTGCACTATATTTGACATCCTCTTTCCTGTTTCCCCATCACGATTTGGCATCCACAATATAAAGGAATGTGGAAATTCTATAGTTTCTCTTTGGGTATCGGAGATATTTTACTCGTTCTGCATGATGCATTGCTTAATTCCTTTCGATCGGTTGCACCAGTGAAAATATAACAGTACTTTGTCATACACAGGAAACGTGACATTCACAGTGAAAACAACCGTTGCCATTTCTTTATTTTTCGTCCTGACGTCACGTTTCCACACTACGTATCACGATATACAATGTAGCAGACAAGTTTTATTGAACATTATCCTATCGTGTCTGCCGGCTGTCAAAACGATACATCATATTGTATCTGTCGACATTCCTTAATACTCTGTGTTATCAGACAGACTGGACTACCCCTCACCCTCTGTATTCTTAATTGATAATGAATTAATAATTCATGGCATTTTGTAAACGGGAATCGCCAGTAACTGAATAAACAGCTAAAAATTCGTTAGCCCATGGTTTGCCATCAGCACGTGAGCGCTTCTGAACTTTTACGAAAATCTACACACTTCCGGTCGGTGTGGCGTTTTTCTGTAATGCGTGTGGCGTGAAATTGACATTACCCTACATATTTACTTACATACTATAGGAGTTTACTGACTATTATCTACAGTAGTGACCATATAATATACCTTTGATTCCGCGGTCACGATCGAGATAGGTTAAATTACCTACATAAAGCTTACACTATAGGTATGCGTGACACCTAGGTAATTGACCTTGGCCCGGTTATCCCTCTATCTGTATTGTCAATTAGTTGTAATGTACATGTAAATAGTTGCCGAAGGTCAGTTTCCAGGCCTATATAGTTCCAATTCCCTTCGGATTGAGATACTTTTTAGTTCCATATGTAATTAAACCACACGCCTTTGTAGTGAGATAACACAGTACATCAACATTACACGACTGAAGCTTGGGGAACGTAAGTCGAACCAAGTACTACAACACGACATGTTGATATGGAATTGCCACCATTTGTCCATCAAACGTATATCAAAAGGCGTATATATACATGTAGGCAACTATTCTTTAACCTCAAAAACTTATTCAAAATGTAGGGTATAAAATGACATGTCGCCTGCTTACAATTTGGACACCATTTTGGGGTATTATAAATCTGGATCAACATGCGGACAATAATTCCGGATGATATATATGCGATGAGATGTGATGACAAATACGATTGTATTCCATTGTATCATAACTAATTCAAGCGCCAAAGTTAATGTCGGCATGTCTTAATAGTAACAGGACGGGCACTACAGAGTGAAGGAAGAATGTTGTCCTGTGTCACCTATAGTAACTAACGTATCCTTCTGTTACACATACATACCAAAATGTGTGTCATATTAATTGACAGATATTTATAAGCTTTGAAAGGAATTTTTAAAAGAATTGAGCTCAAAATACTGATTCATTACTTAACACAACAAAACAATAGGCTCAAGTACGCTAATGTCGATTGTGTTGGAAAGTTAAGTTTGGTTTAGTATTGCTTAACGTCCTATCAACATCTATAGTCATTTAAGGACGGTCTCCCCTGTCTGCGAGATGTAAGCGTGTGGTGAGTTTGTGTGTTTTGGGAGGCTGCGGTATGTTCTCGTTTGTCTCCTTGCACCATAGCGCCGAACTGATGTCGGCATTTTAGTACTAACTCACTGAAGCATACTGTCGAAGACACCCAGCAGGACACTCCACCCGGTCACATTATACTGATAACGGGCGAACCAGCCGTCCCGCTTCCAAAATGCTGAGCGCCGCGTAGGTCTATCGAATTCCCGACATTATCTCTTCTCATAATGTAATACTGCTATTTATAGGTTGTCAGACATTGGAGCAGTGATTTCTAAATAAAGAATTTACTATCGATGTTTTCCTTTTACAGACATACTAGTCGTTCACAAGTATATGATGTTGGAGTTGATTCAACAATATATTCAGTTTTATTTTGTACAATCTATACATAGATTCAACCTCAAACGACCACAGTTTCCAGTCTGCCTAATATAAACGTGTTATCTCTTACAATACAACAATCATAGTGCAACTACAATAACAACAAATCAAAACAAGAAAGAAAACAACAAACAAACAAACAAAGGAAAACAAAACAAAACAAAACAAACAAAAACGATAATATAACAATTTCAATATAAGAACACGCTGGGATAGAACAAGGGAAAAAAAAGGGGGGGGGCGTCAGATATAGGGAACAACATTACACGTTGACGGGGGGGGGGGGGGGCGTCAGATACAGGGAACAGCAGTACACGTTGACTGGACTGCGGTTGGAGGGACTTTACATGACTGCACTAAGAGCAGGTCATGTACTATCCTTTTAGCAGATACTGTTAGTACTTTTAACATAGCATGGCTACGCATTTTTTCTGAAACAAGACATTAACGTTTGAGGCAAGCAAAACAATTCCCGATAGCGTGTCCTTCCGGGGCTGTAAAATATGGCCTAACTGTGAAATAGAAAAAAAAATCACCTCCGTTTTATTTCCGCCCTTAAATAAGGACAGTGTACTAAACATGGTACTGCCAGTGTGTGACGAATGTTGAGTAACAGACTGAGATACACAGCCATACACTTTAACTGTCCAGCAACACATTAACGCAAAGGAAACGCAACCAAAGGGCTAACGCTACAGAAATGCAAGGATGTACGTGTCTGTTACATAAATAACCCAAACTCTCTTCCTTAAAGGTACATATCTATAAAATAACCTTCTCCTTACCGAAAAGTTATATAATATATCCTGCTCTTTACAAGGTAGGTACATGTAATATGCCCAGCTCTGCACAAGGTAGATATGAAATATTCTCTTACTTCAAAGGGTGTGTAGGCGATGCTTTTTGTTATATCGATATTTTACCGAACTCTAACATTATCAAGACGATATCATAAGTACGGCCTTCAGCAAATTAAATCCATACCTGTCTCAAGTGATCCATCATCATTAATATCCCCGATACATTGCAAGACAGTAATATACTATGACCTTTTATCCTATTTAGATAATTTATTTTTCAAACCGAACCAGCAAACTACAAAGACCTGCTTTCAGTTAATATCACGTCATCCATAGATCTCGCCATAACCTCGTTGGATATCATTTTATGCTGAAAAAATCTCGAGACTTTTCAACTGCTCACCATACGCGTCGTACATCCATGTTATGATGTTCGAGTATTCAAGGTCAAACACAACACGTTTTTACCACAATAGGTGGATGCTATTCAACTACCAACGCATGAAATATTCATTACAACTGTTGAATACCATTCAGTTTGTACCAAACGTGGAATAAAGTCTAAATACGTTTTGATTGGTTGACACGCTGAGCTTTGACCGGGACTGGGTTTTTTCACTTGGTTCAATGCGATTTGATTGGCTAACACTTGAGAATGCACAAGAAGTGGTCCGCAGTTGTTATTGTTATATTCTTGAAAGTATATATAAACTGATCTCAATTTACTGTCTTGAAAAGAATAAATATACTTCTTACTGTTTATGATTTGTAATAAATTGTAATGCTTCCATAAATTTCCGATATTGTAAGTTTTGCATATTAATTAGTGGCATTTCAATTGAGGTCAAATAAAGATGTACTTACACCACACCTGATAATGCGAAAAGAACACACGTTGACATAAAACAGGTCAATTCATCATCAGAATAGCTTTTCCATTGTGATAGAATCAGGTCACACAAACTCGTGGTTGTTACATGTTAGATCTTCCACTCTCGTTAGTTATTTTCCCAAAGCTACAAAAAAACTTACTAAAGCTCGTATTTTTGTATCATTTGAAAATTAAGTAACTCAAGTGAAAGAAATACTATACTCTCCATCAATGAATAAAATTATCCTGTCAGTGTATGGCCTAACAAGGACACGCATATGATATATGATTAAAGCAGGTACCGTAGACAATTAATACTAAAAGAGAAAATGAAAATTGATTCTGATCGGTAGTTGTATACCGACAAGTCTTTATATTGTCTTTCCAAGTTATATATATCAAACTTTCATCACTTGTTTTTTAATAAAATTTATTTCGATTTGAATATTTTTGGAGTTTGATCCACCATATGACCTTAATTTGATAGATCGGTGTCAAAATGTCGGTCTCGTGCTCAGTGTTCTCTGTCAAACGGATTATTAATATCAGAGGTTACATATTAAACAGAACAATATCATCCTCTCCTGGATTATGATCTGTACAATCCACATACAAATTCACTTCCTGCAACATTAGAACTTAAAGTCTCTGAGAAACGACCTTTAGATTATAATTTAATTAGAGTATAAGCACCTTCGGTAGCACACCACAGTAAGACAGCCTGGCAATTTTTTTGTTAAGCAAATAACTCCTGTATTATGATATGCATAAAAAATGAAAAAATAAATGTACACTATAATTGGTATATTCAGTATGAAGTAGTACATACAGGCTTCACATTTATTAAAACAAAAATCAATAAATTGGTTCCGGATTTTAAATATCCGGATTTTCCGAACGTGTGTTTACACAGGAAATTTAGTTTTGCCTACAGCGCAAAATGGAAGCCCACAGAAAAGGTAAGATAGCGGAAAAACTTAATTTACAACATATGTCCAAACAAGATTAATTCTGTCTTTGGGATAGAGATATTTAATTTTAAATAGGTTTCAGAAAAAAAATTGTGTAGAGAATTGTGCCATTTTGGGTCAAATATCATAATATTTTGCAATTTTTGAGAATTTTTTAAGCTGTTACCATGGTATTCACAGCTCTAAAAATCACAGAAAATATCAGTTTACTTATCCTTCAGAGCTCTATTAAAATTGCAAATGTTGTACAGATTTCAAATATATATACTTTATTAGAAGTTATATGTAAGGTTAACTGGCAATGTTTACATATCTAAAACATGTGCCATATTTTTCAGAATTTGGCATTTTTACTGTACACTGCTACCTTCTATATATAATATGTACGTATTGATTATATAAAGTAGGAATTAGTCTGAATTTATTCATTTTTAATCCAAAATTCTAGTTTTTAACTTTTTGAAAATAAATCAACGTTTAAAAACAATATATATAGGAATTATATAATATTTTGCGATATTACATTTACATATTTCATTACTCTGAGCGAAAAAAAAAGACTCAAAAATTACCTTTGTAACAGAACAATTGAATAAATGAATGGTACATAGGTTTACATTAGTTCGACCGCCAGACTCCACTCAGGTACGAAGACATCAATAATTCCTAGGTTTGACCTATGGGGCATTTGTCACTCTGACAGTACACTAAAATCATGTTCTTCATATCAGAGTAATAACTCGTTGTATCAGAGTTGTAACATTTCTTTTCCCCCCAAATTAGGATAAACTAATAAGAAAATAGGACTCACCGCACTTTATTCCAGTACATCCTACAGCCTACACTTTACGACACCTTGTGTACCGGACACGCCGGTCCGGATCGATACCTGACATTAGATGATCAACTTGTCACGTGATGAAACTCTCTCCTGTGACAATGAGACGACATGTTGTGTAGAGATTCCGATATCAAACTCCAGTCAGACCAAGTACAGGACGTGATTTGATTTGTTCCCCTTTAGTTTTATGGGGAATTGATAAGAATAATTATGCATGGGTTGTATCAAAAACCAATAAACCCGCGCTTAATAATGAATTTGTCGTCACCTTCCACATTTTAACGTGTTATTTGGTCTAGTTGTGTTGAATATTTAGTGTTTATGTTCCAACAACTTCATATAATATAAAACGAAAATAAAAATTTGATCAATTAATATGTTAATTGGTTTTGTTTGCAGACATTGATGAAGGCAATTTTAATTGAGATTTGAGCTGATTAATGTCAAGTTATTCTCTAGTTTTTCACCCAAGGGCCTCTTCACCAATCCATTCATTGGCTTAAACAGCCGACGGTATGGCTCCGTCCGAACAGATATCGCTAATAACGGCATTATCGACAGTCAACACACAGAACATTATGGTATTGGTATTGATTTGACGTCATGATGACGTCATCACGATGATCACGTAATAACGAAATAAAAAGACACCAGACAGGAAGTAGGCTGTAGTCGTAATGATTTGATTTGATGTCAGTCATTCTCATTCGCAATGAAATAAGGTTTATGTCTGTGCTATATACAAGTACGCCTTAGTAACAATTTACAAAAAGGTCCATTTTGACAATGGCAGCGCCATCTGCAATTAATGCGATTTCCGATTCTGACTTGAAGAGTTAGCGATAGTCTCCATCACGTCATGATCACGTAAGTGCTTACGATCAACAATAGTGTCTAGACTGGATTGCCTGCCGTAGTTTTTCTACTCTCTGCTAGGATTCACTTCGAAAATAAAATGACAGCCCTGACCTCTCTTAATATTCATGAGCGCAGTGCAGCGGGAAAAAATGGTACTTAGGCAGGTAATCCAGTCTAAAGAGGTGTCGTGACGTCTGAGCAGCCATCGGAATTGCGGATCCGATGGTGACATTTCCGTTGCAATTTCCTGGTCAAGCTCGGTGAATTTTTCATCCTTATGGTCTTGTCAAAGTATATAGAAACCGGATTTTGGTTTTAAAAAAACAGGCATCTGAAGGCGAATCTACAGTGACCACGCGTTCTATGTATCGTCACTGGATTGATCAAAGTGACACATGAGCATTGTTTTGACGAGGTTCGAAATCTCAAGCGCACTTTGACTTACAGTCGGAACTACAATCATCGGATTCCCAAATAGGTACAACATACCTCATTGGTTATCAGCTAGATGGCATTGAAGTCTTGCTTTGGAGAGAATCCCGATATAGTAACAAAACCATAATTCTATATGAATATCAATCAAACGATACGGGCAAAATATGAACAAATATATTTGTTGAAAAAGTACAAGGAGCATAAGACCAGATGTTCTAGTGGAGAAAACGCCCCTTCTTCGACGATTTCCGTCATACCAGGTCTTGATAAATGAATATGCTGATTTTTATTAAGATATTCTAATTACATATAAAAACAATTTATAAATTATTCCACGGATACAGCTGACGTTCCATATCTCAGGACCGAGAGCTCAGTGGCAAGGTTAAGACAAGTTAAAATGCTGTATCGGAATTCCCAAATGCTTCCCTACATATGATTTGCAATCTAGTCATAGAAATTTTGAAAAATACGTATGGCCTAATTTTGAGAGGATGAGCCAAGCCTATTAACTTTTGAGTGGTGAGCCTAACCCATTGATTATGCAGGGAAGAAAGTGATTCTTGCCTATTGAAAATTGCGCTTAAATGTGTCTTCATTTTTTCGCGATATTTTTGTGTTTGCATTATTGTAATATAAATGTTACTACACATATCCCGATATGTTTTAACATCCATCATGCCATTTGTTCTCGTCTCGTTTGTTAGCTTGCATTGCAGCATTCCCTTCTGTTGTAAACAGCAATTTACGGTCATAGATTAAATATCATTGCAACGAGCACAGAAGCGATATCTGGGAAAAGTACACAAAAACTGATGCTTTGTGTCAGAAAACAAAATGTCAGGTCGTTTATAACACGGATTATATAATATATATATATATATATATGTGTGATCCGAAGACGTTGATCTAACGATAAAACATGTCTATTTTAGATTTTCAAATGGAAAATACACGACACACGTGGGGGCTGTATTACATAAGTTACCAACTATTACATCATCAATAAACACCGTCAGCATATCTCTCTCTCCAAATGTATATATATACATCTTTATATATATGTACAGAGACGCCGACGATGTTGTTTCCATGTCATCAAACTTTCCTTAGAGACGCGATTTTTTACTCCGTATTAAGAAACGAAAGCTTATGTGAAGTTATTTTTATGAGAAAATGCTAGCAAAAATCTTGTGTTTGTGATTATTTCTTAACAAAGCTCATGAAGAAAATGTCAAAGTTTCCCCTTCTTTTATAAAGAGAATATTACTGACACGTGTTATATATAAAAGAAGACAATGACACCGGATAACAATGCCTTTTGTCTGGCTTGACTGGAGTTTTGGTCCCCATAACAGACAGGGCTATATCAGGCCTCAACCAGTATATGATACATGCTAGTTCAGCGATTTTGTAATAGAAATTTTCCTATGAGAAGATTTTTTTATTTAGATTACTGTGTATGTTGTAGTGATGACAAGGCGACTGTCATAACACACTGAATTTGTCTCTCAGGACTAGTAGGAAACGTGTATGTCAATAACCCTCGCATTGTTTGGAGCTTATAATGATGTACCCGGTACGTAATGGTTCCGATAGACACAAAGAAACTAATATGTTATTATATAGTGTGTACAACATAACAATAGAAATCCTGATGTAGAAGAATTCCTATTGTTCTGTAACGGAAATGTTCGATTCATACTATATACATAATCAAATGTCACATTTTTGTGTATCGAAAAAAGAAAAACGCAAAATTAATATTTCAACTGACGATAGTGTCAATATAATATTGGCAATAAATCAAAAACAGCGGCCCATTGGTTTTAATTTTAATGATCATAATGAACTACTTTCCACGATTTCAGATCTATCAATTTGAACAGCTCATAGAAATTAATTTTTAAGTGCTTAATATGTAAGTGTAATTGGTTCAATGCCCGTGAAGAGTTTCATTTATTGTATATACATCGATATATGTATGCTCTGTACGTATTGCGGAAGAAATACGTTTATTGAATTTTGAAATACTGAATCATCACCATTTACGAATATACTCATCGTAAAAGAATCCTTGAATTTAACATTGTTTTCGTGTAAACACACCATAATGTAATTTTTTAATGACGCTACGTGTATTATACATATCACGTGATGTATGTTGTCACATGATGAAGTGATACCTTATCGTAGCGTCCACTTTAGTTTTGTTTTGACAAGCGGAAAGGACTGCAACTTCATGAAAACGATAACTGTTATCCTTAAAATAATTCCTAACTTCATTTTAAAATCCGTATGATAACGTCTTCAAAAGGATATGTCATTCCTTAAAATCCTCATATTGTGGAGTCTTAATTATAAGTTATCATATGATTCCTATATCAACTACTCAGCATTCTCTGTCCATTTCTTCCTTCCAGACAGGAGAGTTCGCAGTGCTATCACTAAATCAGTGTTTGTTTATCGATTGGCCTTATGCATGTTCTTGTTGACCAGTGGTATCGTTGACATACTCCTAATGATAAATGTCACCTGCTCGCTGCTACGATTTAAAGCTAACGAAACTGACCTCCGCTACTGTAAGGTTCACTCATGTCTTCAACAGTCTTATGTGACTTACTGTCGAACACTACCGTCAGTTTACAGCCTATTTCTCTTACCGTTGTACACTTCCGTCTCTTTATATTAAAACAGCCGTACACCTTCTCCACGGCCAATTTGTGCTATACATGCAACCATCCGACAAATTATTATTTTCAGTCAAATGCATCATATTGTAATCAATTTATCTTACAAAATTTTGATATGATTTATGGCAATACAGGTACATTCATCACTGTAGTCTTTAATGCATCATCGAAACTTTACCCTCGTGGTATTTGAATATTTTGAAGCGATGTCACTATCCACAACAATGTGATCATAGTATGACGGGCTACGTCACACAGCCATGACCACCCAACCGGTGTCCATCATATAATGGTTTTACATGAACATTGAGGCTATAATACCCTGCAAATGTTTATCATCAGTTTATATGTTAATAGCACAGCATATCCACCTGGTAAAAGGTCTACAACTCTTTTATGTTATTGTATTATTATATAAATAATAAAGTTTCATATAATGTTAAACACAAATCTGTATACATTCTGTTGTACCACATTGAGACATTATCAAATATATCAGTCTGCTTGTGTACTGTTCATATTTTTTTTACGTATACCGTACATGAAGAATCCAGATCCTGGATCACAGCAGCTGTTTTCAGTAGGGGAGATTTTCATTGGTCACGTGTAACCTTTCAACCAATCACTGTTAGTATATAATTAGATTATATTTGTAAACATTACACCCCACTGAATACTTCAACTGTATTATTTTCAAAATGCACAATTACAATGCAGGCTATGAATCAAATGTGATTCGATACACACTGTTCATGTTAGGTATTTACAAAAGTCCTCATATATACTCTCGTTTAGGCAGATGGGTAGATTTCCCATATTGACAAAGAATCAATGCTACTATTTCATTGATTACGATCTAAAAGCCTTTCATTGGGTTCATGTCAGCTATAGACACGTGGCCTGTCCCATTCAATCCGCAACGTCATTGAGCCGTCTTCTTATAGTCAACTCTAATTACTGGAGATGTTCTGTCTATAACAAGATGGCCTACACATCTCATGACCTTACATCAACGACAGCCCGAGGTAAAACCATTCATAAAAAACAAATGTTAAGCCCAGCAACATGTAGCGGGAAGCTCGACGTAAACCTCCGAGGCATTATCATATATACAAAAGAAGATTCCTTTTTTAAAAAAGCATTAGATTTGAACAGACATCTTAATTTTTGCACTGACGTGGTTTTTACCTTTGAATTGAACCTGGAGTACGTAATGCATATGCATTCGCATAACGAGCCCATATACAAAGAAGAAGGGGGATTGGAATATCATACATGTATGGATAGATCGCTCCTTTTCTATGATTTCACTGATTATTCTGTCTTCATGCAGTCCAACGATGCTTAATAAACCTCTTTCTCACACAATGTAGGGAGATAAACTGCATGTTTGACAGAAGTCTTCATGAGAAGAGATATTACATGTATCGGAGTAAACCATATCTGATAGATTGTAAATACCCTTGGCAAACCATGTTTTGTAAAATGTATATTTACTCGTTGTCTATATAACTTGATCGATGAATAGAACCACAAAAGTGACTTTAAAGATTATACTCAAACATCTAAACATTTTTTACAAATTTTGACAAATGGCTTTTCAGACTGGGTTTTTGTGATTCTGTGTTAAGATAGTTAATACTCAACTAAATATACTGACAAATGATTTATAGTTTTTGACCAGGAAAGCCATGTATTAAAAGTCAGTTGTGTTCAAGACAACCAGAGCTTCTTCAATACGATGGATCCGAAATAGCCTCATGTATCAGATACTCACAAAAACAAGGCCCTTACAATAATAACGATATGGACAGTACAGATGTAGTTCTTCAGGTTTTCCTACCGGTCCATAAGTCTGTGCCTACACAAAAGATTTTATTGTGACTATCAAAGGAGCAGTTGAAGTCAGAATATCTCTTCTATTGAACTTACGTAACCAAAAAAGATAATTAAGTGAAACAACAACAAACAGCAGCACACCTATCTACCTACCTATATACATACCCACCCTACCCTACCCTACCCTACCTACCTACCTTTTTCCGAGATGAAAACTGAAACACACATTATTTACGCCTTATCAATATTTACAAGAACGTGTTATATAGTATTCTATATTCTAGGCATGGCCTAACTAAATGCTGATGTTTGACAACCAAGAAGAACGTATAAAGAATAAAGATTATGAATTTCAATATTATTATAAGTATAACTTATTTCAAATGCGTTTGTCTTTTCTAGTCACATTGGTAGCTGGGACGATCCAACGTTCTAAGAAGAACGTCCGCGTACACATAGAAAGCGCGTAATTATGCATATATTTCATTGAAATCCCTGAAATAGGACTTTATAACATATAACATAAGAAAAGTCACCAGTTAAGCGTCTGGACTCGACAATAATATTTCACAGGTCGAAATTCGCTATAATAAGCTTCAGTTATATTCACACCATTGAAGCGACGTGAATTAATTACAAAAAATCAATTGAAAGCGGAAAATGTCGACTTTGTAGAAATCAAAATAGCACATCTTATAAGGAATAGTTGAATAATTGGAAGTCGGGAATGTCTGGATGGTCTCCCCAGGGGACGAGAGAGCTTCGCACGATTATGACGTAGTATTAGTTAGATCAATGAAGGATATATTTGCGCAGTGATTTGCTAACGAGTGTCTGTGCCATTTGGAGTGGAGCCTGGTTAACTGTATCAACAGTGTAATTGAATTGCTGTGTGTTGATATTGTGTTATCTTAGATCCAGTGTTTGTCATCAGATTAGCTTACTGCAAATTAATGGTTTTCGCGTGTTGAAATTATCGCGACATCGCTTTTAACCTATTGCATTTGACTTTATCGTTATTGCATTTGTCGACCGTTGCTATGATGGAAAATATCAAATTAATCTGCGTATGATAGAAATTAAGTGAATCATAATCCATTCGGATGAATTTTTTCGGCATTTACGGCGTGAAGAGTAATGATTTTCAACTCAATTTCAATAACCCGGTTAACTTCGTTTCGGAAAAGTAATTTGGATACATATTCATATTAATTTGGGAAATTGAAACTGTCTGAAAAAGTGTGGTTTCGCGGTATGTAACCGATGAAGTATTCTTGTAAATATGTTTTGCGTTCTGAGGTACACATGTAATATTAGAAAATGGATCAGCGATCGATATGTCCTATTGATTAAGATATACTGGGATATTATCGAGTTTTAACTTAAAATGTCCATTAATACTCCGTAATAGCATACCATTCTGTAGGTCTGGTGTTTCTTGGTCCCTTTTAATTCAATATCAAGTACGTAATAGATATTCCATTGACCGATTTGTTTATGGAATAACACTGGTATCTACTAAAATGACGACAAAATATATTCTATTGAAAGTAAGTGATACACTTCAGGGCGAAATTCTTTTGAAACAAATCACAAAGTCAGTGTTAATAATGAATGTATTTAAGTACAAAAGTGACTTATTTCTCTAATTTTGAAACTATTGTACATTTTTATTCTAATAGTAAATATATCAGGTGGAGTTGACTCCATTTATGTAAATCTGCCTGTTCGTGACGAAGCACTGTTCTCTTCAAACGTTTTATGCCTAAGTACTGACACATTTCCGAGAGAATAGAAAATTGAAGTTAAAATACGCCAAAAGGTCATTCTAGAGGGGCCGCGGTGGCAGAGTGGTTAAGGTGTCCCGACACTTTAGCACTAGCCCTCCACCTCTGGGTTGCGAGTTCGAAACCTACGTGGGGCAGTTGCCAGGTACTGACCGTAGGCCGGTGGTTTTTCTCCGGGTACTCCGGCTTTCCTCCACCTCCAAAACCTGGCACGTCCTTAAATGACCCTGGCTGTTAATAGGACGTTAAACAAAAACAATCAAACCAAACATTCTAGTTATAGTTTAGCTAACATATCAGCATACCGAGAGTCGATATTACTATAAAATAGCCCCCTTCTCCAGGAACTTACCAAATCTCGAATTTCACGATATCTAAAGCGCGAGTATCACATGATAAAAATGTTGAATGCTGATACGGTGATATGGATTATTATCTACTTTCCAAACTTGTTGTGATAGAGGAAATCAAACACGTTCAGATCTAAATACATCGGCCTAAATTTCTACAACACACAACTCTTTCTGAAGTGTGTTTGCACACGTTGTATTTAATGCATATTTGATATACGTGTATTATCTCAAATTTTGTTGGAGGCACAATACAGAATGCAATGAGTTACAGTGCATATGGCCTAAATATAAAGATATATATATGGCAATGCTACATACTTACATGGTACGTACCTGACGCCGCGCCTGACATCCGCCATCGCTCATTGAATAAAGTGCATGTTCACATGCGAATATTTTGAAATGGGGTGGTTCTAGTACATAAAGTTCGTTTATATTGCGGCATGAACGCTGCAATACCTATTTCCCCAAATATTAAACTGTCAGGAAAAGACACAAACGTTTCAATTTGAATTTTTTATTTATTGTGTATATCTATGACCTACAATCTGTAGTAAACTAAGGAAGAACCTGTCAAAAGTAAACGATTTGTCTGTCTATAGCCTGTATACTTTCGATCCATATATGTTTACCCGACAGTTACTTACGTGTAATCCCTCCCTGAATGACTGTGACCTATTTACCCACTTATTGACAATGAAAACGTTAATGACTTGAAATGACAACGCTGAACATCACTATTCCGCAAGCTATTTATGCCAAAAACTGCTTAAATAATTCCCTAATAATCACTTCCTGTAATCTATGGTGGCAATAAAATGATCTGACTCTACTTAGGATTTTTTTTTATTTCTTAAGACCAATATTGATAGTGTCGTATTCAAGTAAACCCGTCTGAGTCCCACTATTCATGTATATTAGGAAATTGTAACTTTACGTCACTTTTAAGAGCAGCACACATGATATTGCTAGAATGTACATATGAATGCAGATTTTTTTTATGGTTCAATTCTTAATTCCTTTCATGATTATTGCATACAACCCTGATACCACTCGTTGTTTTCTTTTGTTGCATTTGATAGACGAAAGTAAGCTAGAATTCATTAACAAAGAATACCTTTGCTGCACATTTCATATGAGATTTCATGAAATTTTAGCTCGCCAAAAATGGAAAAAAAAAAAAAAAATATCACTCTTTCTTCATATGAAATAAAAACAAATATAAGTTCTTATATATACAATGTATATATCAGTGCCTATAAACAGATTCATATACATGTATGCACAGTACATGTTGTGATATGGAGCCAAGAGGTTCAGTAGGGAAAGAACGTAGTTAATCATGTTGTAACCAGAAAGGGTTTTTTTGCCATCGCTGTATAGAAAGTTAACCTCTGCCGATCTCGGGATCTCTCGAGAGATCGGCAGTGACATTTATTGACACCTGATTTTGTTAACACGGCTATCGAATCGGTCCTTATTGGGTTGTTTCAATTAGTAGTCAGATCACTCCTGAATAGAAAAGGACCTCCCTTTTTATTGTCGATTGGATTGCGTCATTGCAATTTGTCGAACGATATCAATACCATACATATGCAAATATTTAAAAGATAATTTCAGATGAGGTTACTTCCTTTTTCCTTAGAAATGTTATTTGCAGTTGCTTTGACAAGATAACTGAATGTTGGGCACCCTGTTTCTAACCATACAACAGTAGATTACAATGCTCGCTTATCATGGAAATATATAATGTTTTTTGACGACATATCGAGCGAAATAGTAATGTTATAGCATGACACTAAAGCAAGTTACAAGACCATCATCGTCATCAATAAGCATACGTAATTCGTATATTAGGATTAAAGGGGACTCCAAAACCGATAGTGGGTGTACATATATACGTGATTGGGATTCCCGGGTGACAATGGCAGGACGCTACCAGATATAACCATGAATGTCTCTAGAATGACGTATATCGTATCCCCTATTTACAAAGGCCATCAGTATATGTCTGATAGTCTGGAAGGCACGGAAAGGATATACATATATCGTGATATCAGTTTCGTCACGGAATTAATATTTCTTTATCAGTAAGGAGTTTTCCAGTGGTACAATTATTGTTGTCCTTCTGTGATTCCGGGTACATGTGATATAGGTCACCACATAAAATAGAGCATTGCTACCACGCCATAATTTTCTTCTTTGATACCTTCAAAGATTACGTAGAAAACAATAGTCAAGCTTAAACATAACTTCTCAAATAATAAATAGGGCTATGTACAAATGGATTAAACTCCTTTTATATTTACATTATAAACAAATATACATATAGTAAAAGACTTAACGTTGTATAGTTTCGAAATTTTATTAAAAAAGACGAAGATAGGATTGAGAGAAAGAACAAGCAGAGAAAGAAGGTTAGAGCTTGTTAGTGTAAATAATATCATATAAGCCGAGCAGAACGTGATATAAACGAACATATCGGATCACAACTTATCATTTCTCGGAGAATACATTTTGGTTAATTGCTAAAGAGAATTGTTCTTTATTTAGTAAATATGTTACAATTAAATGAGAAATTAAATTCTTGTTTGCTTGACTCCACAGAAGCATTCAGGACCATCTGCAAGAGAATAGGTCACCGATTGGGTACAACAATTACTAGCGTTGTCATTATTAATCATTGTTTTCTGGCACCTGTAGAGATAAAAAAAAAAAAAACTGCAGAGACCCCAATTTTCTGACATGCTATGGACGGGGATAACTATATCTCAGACGGGGTAACGAAAGACAACTGGCATGCGCTATGACGCTATTTACAATAGCGGAACGTCATCATAGTGCATTGTATGTAGCGTAACCACATCGCAAATTGATAACATTATCAATCCCAATGCATATCTTATGGGATATTTGATGATAGGAGGTATGTAAAGGTTTTAGAGCAACTTGCAAATTGTAATTTGTTAGGTTTGTGTGAACATGAACATTTCCCCTGAACAGGGATATCTCAACCCTCATGTAAGAGTTTGGCTGAGAAGCCCGATTCATACATTCGGGTTGAGATATCTCTATCTACAGAACAATAGTCATTGTTCTTCTTTAGCATATTTTGAGAAGGTTTCAAAGTTGTTGTTTTGCTTCAGGAAATGAAACAATTATTGAATTGTTGCATCTTTGGAGTGGCTAAGGATATTAGAGGAGACATGATATCTTGTATTTAGGCCTAGGGTCATTGTATTATCAATTTTCGTTCTGTAAATATAAAACTAGAGTTTCATATTGAATCAACGCTGAGAAATTCCCTTCGTGAGTATTTGAGTGAAATCATGGGTACGGAAATTTGAGAATATCCCTAACTTTTCTTGTTAAGTCTTAACGATGATTTGTTGCATCATATAACACAATATTATCAGGGAGTAGGAATATATCAATGTACCAAACTACTATTTTTCACATCAATTTGCATTTTGAAGAGTACGTCTTCTCAAAGAGGTTTTTTGTGCAAATACAATATATTTATTCTTACCGTTGTTTTTCTCTCCACTGAAGGAAAGCCCAAAGCTTATTTTCCGATCCCAATTATAAAATGTATGTATATATGAATACATTTTGAAGAAAAATACTGTTGAACTAATGAAAGCCTCATCGCAAAGCAATCAAGCTTCTTTTGAAACAACAAAGTAACTCTACGTTTAGAATAGAAGGTAAGCTAGTTCTACTAGTAATACTGCATGTGAAAAGTTCTTATCATATAGCATTGCATAAAAATAAAACTATGACGAAGTTAACTGTGAAATATCTAATTATTTATTTACGACGGAAAAAAATAACCGTGAAATCAGGATAAATTGGAGAACTTGTTCAAAACGCAAGACAACACCAGCCAACTATTGGTCCTGTTGGTGCGCACACGGCCTAGTGTTCCCGGATGATTTTCTCGCCTGATATCACAAGGGATCTAAAAATGTCACACTTTCTTTGAAGTCCGCGGCATCCCGGCAAGAGATCCTACCAAAGTCGATTACACGCGCGCTGGCGACACGTCATTTTCTCAGCTGGGGTCGAGAGTGATCGTTCCTAGCTTCCGGGCTCTTGGCTGGTCGACTACAGTGTATAATGATTGAGAAATCGTTTCGCCGGGTTTTGATTCACAAAAAACAGAAGAAGAAAAATTTGCATATAATGATCCGTGTCTCAACATGATTTATTGCTTGATAGCCCAACACGTGTAACGACTGCACAGGTACCATCAACAGTGCTTGTGTTGTCTGCATATAGCTGCTGTGGATGGCTGCAGACTTTTACCTCTGTTTTGCCTGTAGTTTTATTAAATGCATCAATGTCATGGTTACTCTTTATATCATTTTAACGAGTTTATCTAATTTTTATTTATTTTTTTTTTGTAACTTTGTAATGTAAATGTTCCACTACGTACTGTAACATATCTTTCGTGAATTAAGTATATTATGAAAATTAAATACACAGTTGAGAAATAAAGATACACTATTATCTAACATACAAAGATAGTTAAAAAGTATATATGACCACTGGCGTCATGGAAGATGATGTGTTCAAGGAAACAGCTAAGAATGAAAGAACGAAAGAAAGGGAAGCAACCCTTTATGCAAGGAAGACTACATATCCATTTTCAAAAAAGCAATTATGACAATATAAGGGTAGACAACTCTAATTTAAATAATATGATCTAAATACACAATAGTGTACCTTGCATACTGTATACCTGTGTACAAAATGAAACAAGTTTACTTTTTCATTGTAATTAAGCTGTTACATATGTCACGTGATCGACGACAGTCGATATTTTACATACGGGTTATTGATTTTATAACTTCCGGAGGGCGTAGTTTACTTGTTGTAAATATGCGACTGTGGTACTGATCCTTTATGTCAATGTCCATCATTGATTTGTATAGTGTTTGTTCAATAGCCTAGTCATTTACAGGTTATGGACATATCGGACTATTTCACAACGTCATTTGCTTGATATGAATAATACTACTGCCAGTTAATGTTGTCAGCCATGTGAACAGTCACGTGGTTATTCAATGCAGCACCTTTCTAGAAATATAGCCTTTTGCGTTACGCTTGACATCACATGTACTAAATTATTAACCATACTCGGGTCATATTAGCACTTAACCTGTCTGATCGTATATATAGTTTCTCGTAATCATTTTATGAACTTGACCAATCGGTGCTGGTTGTTGGTACATGTGTACTATACTAGTCTCTGTACTCGAACATAGAAACAGTCCGTGAAAGTGGAATTTGTATTAAAGCAGTGCGTCATATAACACTACAGTATGTCTACATAAAACAATGTCTCGCTTTTCGATTTATTTGATACATACGCCATGATAATGAATTGTACCAGCTTCTCCCATTGCACGATTCCGAAGACTTAATTATTGTGGGATCGACAAATTTTCTTTCTTTTCTAAACAACTTGTTTGTTACTTCCTTATTTCTCTCCAGACACTGTCACACAATTGATGAATATTTGAGCGTTGTTACTACAATGAAGGCCATGAGTATTGTTTCCAAAACATGGTACATATCAAAGTCATTAAAATGGTATCTGATGCTTCTTGTCTGGACTCTCAACGCCAGGAACAATGAAAAATGAAACAAAACACTCAGTGAATCGAAACCCTAAAGCGGCCCTTACCTTGACGCAAGTATTCAAATTTTCGATGAAAATGATACAACATGTTGCTTAATTGTAACACAAAGAAAGATTTACGGAGTACTAAGAATCTTCCGTCTGGCCATTTTCACCATCCATACTTAACTCGGATAATCTGGTTCATGTAGATAAGTATGACATATATCATAAAACACCGGCGGTCAGTGTTCAACTACTTCCACAATCTGTTCTAACCTATTCTCGGTGTGATTGTTAGACGGCGAAGATCAGGACCAGCATTCTTTCTCTAAGGTTATTCCATTTGGCAAGATTCGACTTTGAGTTCACCATCAAGCCCATCAATCACTTTCTACGATCTAAAAAGGGAGTATGTTTGATGTGTTTTGTTTGACAATAAGATAACATCCCTGAAGGCCCAGTCACGGCCTGCTGATTGCCTGTATCCTACCAGCGGCCTTATTTTGTCTATCCCAATCTCGACACATTCTCTGTGACCATCCGAGCAAAGGTGTCCATGTTGTGCTTTGTAAATTGGTGTAAGTGTTTATGGAAGCTTACCATATCGGCAGTATTGTATAGATTGTTAATGTGCTTGGATTATCTATCATATGCCATGTTTACATCAGAAAGTAACTTATGATTCACATTGTTGTTGTTGTTTTTGTTGTTTTTGTTGTTGTTGTTTTTGTTGTTGTGATTACAGCATGACTGATATTATGACTTACTCATGAATACACGTGTCAAATTACTAGACTTTATAGAAAAAAAGTGTGACATCGTGTTCTTGTAGCATGTGCAATCCTATTGTTATTGACAGACATAGTGATGTCATAGACGTGGCAGCTGCTGTACCTGATTCTGACCTCTGACCCGTGCGTGGTCGTAATTGCCGTCACATGACGGTCGGACATGTTTTGTATTGTACGATGATCAATATTGGTGTATATTTTACGGTTTAACATATCCAGCAGATTTGTGTTAACGTTGTAACAGTTGTTACTGGTGATCATATCACCGGGATAGAGACGTCACGCCCTTATCATAAGAGTATAAACTTCGAGCCAGGACATTACGTCAGCGTTGTCGACCTTTACTAAAATATCGCCGTGAACAAACTAAATTACATAGATATACCTAAAAGGCATTACTATACACGTAATGCAAAGTTTTCCATCGACCTCTGAAACACACAAAAATATCTATTCAACCCACTACGTTATCTCGTTTTAAGCTCATGGATTTACTCTATAAGCATGATATATTCTGTTCATATTGCCCAACAACCAATATCACGCAAAAGTGTTTCTAAGCATTTCTGCTTCGAAGAAAATATTTCCCCTACAGTATATTCTCGCTCGAAGTCATCCACTGCATCCATCAACGCATACATGGTACATTGTATATAGGTCAGTCTATTTCTATACAATCAAATCTTGTCTAAATTCTATCATCAAAATACATTATACACCGACAAATGTAATAGAGTAATTTAGCTTTACCAACACAACCGGGATCTTGGCGAAAGCTTGACTAGTTGGGGACAAAACAAAGTCCTATTTATAGATATATTTCTCACGCACAAGCTTGAAAATCAATGCTGACAAAGACAAGTCTCTCTCACGCGAACGCTTAAAATCAATCCTGATCACAAAAAAGCTTACTTTTCAAAGGCAGGTCTATAAATGTAATTAAGACGTAATGTATGAACCATCCTACCGTAATAAGATGTGTCACAACTCTGCGATCGAGAACTAAATCCGACATGGGTATCCCTATATTAAATTACATACATGTGGCATCCTGGTAGTCAGGTTGATGAAGATATCTTTTTATTTCTTTACAGCCTGTCATTCTTGTTGATCTTACATTTCTACTTTTAAACAAGTAAATCTCAAAATCATCACTCAATTTATTAACGACTCAGGTACTGAGCTGATTGGTATTCATGTTTCAATATTCATACATTTGCACTATGAAGACATAAATAGTGATTAAAATACATTTAATCCATGTATACTAATAAATTATTTTTATTTTTATATAAAAAAATGAAAGGATTTCAGAGGAATGAAATCTCAGCAATTTCGGATACATTGTAGTTGAGGGATTTCTTCAAAACAACCTATAGTGTTACTCAACACAAAGATCCAAGCGTCTCATTGACCCATAGAATTGCTATATGAGCAAATACAACTCATACGACAATCGTGACTTACGTTCATAATGCTATGAAAACCACTTCATTTTATTCGATTTGAACAGTAAGCGTACCACTCTAATGTGCAAACTAACACTGATACACTAACAAGGCTTTAAAGGGTTTTCTTTTTGTATAAACATAAATATTTAGAAATCTATATTTCTCACGTCAACTGCGGAGGTTCGTAGCCGAGATTAGCGAGTGTGAAAGGTTTAATCGTGTTTTCAGTGTCTTTAATTGTGTTGATTTATATTGTGAAACGCCACGGCAGCCATCACAGCATTGCGAATCTGCCAGGATTATCCTTTTTATTGATAGTGATATATCGCATGTATTTCGTTCCTCGTCATTTCGTTTCTTTTCCTAGCAATTAGTGCTCTGTAAAATAAACCTCCCGTGCGTATTTCGAGACAATTTTTTGTTCTTTTGGTAATTACATTGAATCGGAACATTGTATTGAATTAGCTATAATTCTCGTGGGGATAACGAAAAACGGAATTGTGACAATAGCGTTTCTCGAGAGCACAATCAGGGGAACATAAACCATAGCAAACTGCACATAACATGACATTTGGTTTGGTAACAACATACATGATGTACAGTGTATGCATGCGCTCATCGGCTATCTGATACCGTGGTACGCCCAATCACCGGATAGAAATAGGATACATTCTGGTAACGTCAATGGACAATGTTACACGATTTATATGAAATAGAACACGAGAGGTTATGAAATTCAAATTAATATTTTATATGCTTTTTAACCATACGATAACGGGGTTACATTATTGATACTGGCAGTGAAAATGTACTCAAACAACACATGTCAACTTCGCCGCGTGAAAAGGACGTGTATTCGGTGGATAATGTTCCTTTAGGGTTTCATACTATTGTCATTGACAACATAATTACTAACGTTGATGTTTTCTCCCTGTCGTTTCTGACATGTTTACTGTTCGTTGTTGCTTTATAGGGTGTCCCCCATGTACACAACGCCGTAATTCAAGTCTGAAACCATCCTTGTACATAAGATGTGCTTGTGGTGTCAGTTGCCGTCACGTATACAAGTATAATCTATTGCATTTTCAGAAATGTTATTTCAGTGAAATAAAAAACAAACAGTCCACGAAAATCTTCTGTTATACTTTTACGCCTTTGACCAATAATGTATGATACGGTTGAATTGAAAGTCAAATACATGCGTTCTCTGGTTCATCTTATTAACGAAAACTAACAATACTAACTTTATATTGAAAATTTAAAAAAAATGCACTGAAGAAACCCCTGTTTTAATTTGATTCACCCTTTTGGCCCCGCCCATCAGCCCAGTGGGTCAGTCAGGGCAAACATTTGCATACCATTAAGCTGTAATTCCATGCTGATAATGTTAAAGTTAGAATGAATTCCAATCGAAATCAACCAAATGATGACAAATGGAACAAATAAGGCGCAAAAATGTGATTTCCCTTTCTAAACTATAGTATAAACTTAACCCCCTCCCCAAGGGGAAACGTGAGACCCAAGGGTCATGAAATTCACAATCCTGGTGAAGGATTTTGAGAACTTTCTATCTGTGAAGAGTATTTGATTCTACCATATCTGGGAGTTAAGAAGTTTTTTGAAAGTTTAGTCAATTTGACCCTTTTTGGCCTCGCTCCTAAGGCCCCTAGGGCCCCTAGGGTTAGGACCATATAATTCACAATTTTGATAGACCTTTGGTAATGAAAGCTTCCTGTCAAATTTCGTTGAATTTGGTTCGGAAGCTTTTCGAGAAGAAAAATGGCGGTTAGAATAGGTCACTTGAGACTTCGTCTCAGGTGATTTGATAATATCATATTATATAATATAACATTGCGAGTGTCCTCTACTGATTTTCAAAGATATTGATTTGTAAGGGCAACAACACAAACTTGCTGAAGTGTACCTTAATCGGTCATCGCTCGATACCAGGATACTTATAGTTCGACTCACAATTTTCTACAAACATTAAACGCTCGAAAAAATAAAAATCGATACTGACATTTCAGCGACATCAAATGTAAACAACTCACAAAATATATAGCATGTGTAGCAACTAATAGTGGTATTTTTAGAGACGAAATGTTCAATAAAGTCGCAAAATTATATAATAAATACTTTTTGGAAATCGCAGAGAAATGAAAACAGCTCGCGAAAAATATATAGCAGACAGTATGTTTCTATTTTCTTAAACGAAGGAGGTATTTGAAATATTGATATTTCCAAATTGTTGTATCAAATATGGAATATATTCAAATATCATACATCAGAAAAGTTAATAGATAGAACGTCACCTTTTCATGTAAACCCGTCATGTGATATATAGCTTCGTCGTGATAGGACTATAAACTATCTCGATATCCAATAATTGTATCTATTTGGGATGTTCATATCCACATCCTTAGTAAGCTTCATTGTGTCCCGTACAATTGTGTTTCCATAAAAACCATTTACGAAGAAATCGAAAAGTGCAACTTAAATCAAAGTTAACGGCCAACATACCTGACAAGTTGATGGTGTATAGGGGAGTAGCGAAATGGAATAAACTGTATGGTAATGCAATGTTTAGTCCCTCATGTTTTTTTGTAATGCATCTCTCACGGTTATTATAGAGCTGTGTATTTTTGTGAACTCTATTTTCAGATATGAATTCGATAAAAACATCGCGATAGTAAAACTAACGGATACACTTTTCAAATGCCCATTGAAAATGCGTATTCATTATTAAATCTTTGTAAAGAAATATACTAGGGAATTATAGAAATTTACTTTGCAAACATTTTGTATTTCTTTGTTTTATTAAAGACTTACCTTTAATTGCTTCCTTAAATCTAAAATAAAATAATACTCTCGATTATTTCGAAAAATATGTAACTCACCCGCAAGAAATGTTAATTGCAGTGCATTGATTCTGTTTTGTTTAAACCTGAGTCCAGGTGGTCGACATAAAGATGTTCTGTATATAGTTATTTTGCAGGTTTTATTGGAGACTAAAAACCAGAAGATCGTCTACAAATGCATCATTAATGGAGTGTCTCCTTTGATAATCCTCTTTGAATCCACAGCCAACTCATTACAAGGAGAAATTTGCACGCATGGAGCTTTGGTACAACTCACACTCTAGACTACCTGTACATTGACAAACATCTACTTTGTGAAAGACGAATTTATTTGACTTTCTGTAATTGGTTCATAAATTATAAATCATCGAACGAGGAAAAAACTAGTTTTAATAATCACGACTTTATACAGTATACAACAATAAATAAGGGAAGGTGGGATATGTTCCAACCGGAACACACGTGGAACATAGATAGAATCAACCATAACTCGGGATTCATAATACTCTGATGAATTACTTTTACAATTCCGCGACATCAAAGACATTGCAGGAGACTATATCCCTTTGAACCGGAAGTTATTCGAAAGGAGGGACGCGGAAAATATCGAACAAAATCAGAGAAAAAAATCGAAGCGAACTAACGAGGCACGAAACACGAACGTAGTGACCCCATGTCGTCACGTGATATAAGACTATTTCTGCAGTAATTGATTTCGATTTTTCCGTCCCAGGTGTTGGGATTAGTGTGACAACAAGTCCAGCAACAGGGAGCGAGGATGTCTTACAGCACTTGTGAGCAGGTAGCGAGGATGCCCGGTAACCAGGACAACCTCTTACCTTGTAGGAACATGCTCGCAACAAATAGGATTTGCATGTATTTGTAGTATTTGTTCGTATGCCACATTTTTTCTGGTTTGCGCAAGGCAATCACCATTGCCAAACAGACAATTATTTACAAAACATCTTTAACAAGGATGGTGCGGACATGAGAGCATAGACCGCCTTGCTGCCCTATAACAATATTAAAAGTATTTTTTGTATATGTTAAGGGCCAGGAGAGTGCACGTCACTCAACCTCCACCACTCTCACTTAGAATTCGACTCAAATCATGACGAATTGTTTTCAATAGCTTATGTGTTGCAATGTCTGGAAGAAGTTCAATGATTAAATTCAAATATAGATCAGAAATTGACTTTTGCTTCGTGCATGTTCACGTAATCTTATTCTTACTTAAATGAAATCAAGATGGAGCTGAAATGTGTTTACGGTAAAGATGTAAACACTTAAGCAAACGAAAGAATGTTCGTCAGCAGCCTTTTAAATACAAACAAGAAATCAAAAGATCTATAGAAGTCGCAGTAGACTTATGTCTGTGTGAGAATAGAAAGGCGTGTTCCTAGAGTGTTCCAACGAGCGCATGCAGGAGTTAGATTAATTTGACTAATTAAAGTCCATCTTACACTATCTACTTGTAAATAACATAATACCATATTATTCTAAAATAATGTTTATTATACATTTCTCAACCAAGGGTAGAAGTGTAGAAATATCCTAGTCAAGACAGTCAACTTACTAATATACACATACTCGTGAAGTACAAAATAGCAGTTCTTGAGACCATACACATACATTTGTATGCTAACCAATGATTTTCTCAATAAGAGTGAGTAATTATAAACGTTGAAAAAAATTGCAACATCTCATAATTTCAAAACAAAAAATAAATAAAGAATTGATATCGCGCTACATTATACATATTGAAAAAAGGAAATGTATATGTTAAACATCAACAATTCCAAAATAGGGAAACATTATACAATGTACAACCTGTCAAGGTAACAAAGTGGGAGAAGCTAATGCGAAACGGGCGGAAGGATGGCTGTCTTTCATATTGTCTACTATTAAAATAAATTCAAGAGATACCATCACTTGTCACCCCATCAGGTTTCGCCATGGCCTTATGTTCTTGTTATGATGTTGGCTTGCGTGACCGCCGAAGACAGTGCCTAGTTACCAGATGTGGTTGGCAGTCTCTACGGAATGCCGTCCAATAACATTCCTATAATGAGGTACTGGGTATTAAGCTTTCATCAGCTACTTATCCCAAAATACATTACATTCCAAAAATACATTACATTCCAGATAATTGACAGTCAACTACATAGATAGTGATGCTAGAAAAAGTTAATTCCGAGAAAAAACATTATCAAAATCATAGTATGCTAATCAAAGTGTATTAAAATTATATTTAAATAATTCAAACTAAACAAACAACGCACATGTTAATTAGCAAAAGCTAATTAAAATCCTAATAGAATAACAACAAAATATTAAACACCCATTTCAAGAACATGAAAAATTCAAATAACGGTCAAAGTTGAAGTCGTCTAAAGGTCAACAAGGGTCATTACAGGTTTGTGTTAATGAGTGTAAGTCATAATTAATAATCAGCGATCATGCTTCCTACGTGAGCTTTCAAACGTTTAAAAGATCAGACACAACGTGTACTCAAGCCTCAGTAATTCCTGTCACGGTCCACTCACCAAGGACCAATCAAGCGTGCTATAAATATATGTACTACATGACACTACATTGTGAAAACAGTGTCGACAAAAATAAACCAAGATTGGTGTCTCAAAAACGACTACTACTTAGTCATGAATATTGCGCATGAATATGAAGAATATGCCGCTTAAAATACTATCGAATTTCATCTGCAATACATAACCGAAAGTCAGTTCAATATAGAAATAAAACCTTATCAAAATCCATGTAACCCATCGGTGTAACAAGAGAGATCATCGATTCATAGCCACCCCCATGATGTATATATAAAAATAGTGTACCATAACCATTAGTACAGGTAATTAAATATACATTGTATACCTTGTATTGAAACCATTTAACCTGTTTTATTAACGAAGCCTCGCTTAACAGAGCGTTACACTAGAGCATCGCCAAAGTACATTGGACAAAGAGTGTGTGTTCGAAGGTAAGAGTGATATGCATCAATGACTCCACAGTAACACAGCGTGGCGGAGTACCCTACACGGAGAGTTTCAGCGCCAGCACCTTGTCTATGGCTCAGGAAACAGAAACTTTATAACCGTGAAAAATACCTGTAAATTATTTCTGAATAAACATTATCTCGAGATTGACAGAAAACATTATTGCATGATCATTCCTCATTTTCTCTCGATATTTACAAACAATTCTTGGTGTCGTTAATAGTGATTTAAAACATGAGTCATCATTAAGTGTTGTTCAAGGTGGCAGACATTTCGGTGAAGACTATGCCAAGTTATCAATCGAAACCCATTTAACAATAATTTTAATGTTTTAAAACTGTTCGAATGTAAGCTAAGCACAGAAAGTGTACAGAGAACATTTCGTTCCCACTGTAGATCCAAATAAACACTACCTCAGCTGAACAGTCTTTCAAATGTTGTGTTCGTCCTAATTTGATGACGTTTTCAGCATGAACGCTTAACTTGTGGCTTCAAAGGTAGACTTCTTGCATGGAAGGTTCCATATCGGAAAAGTTGATCTTCTACAAAACCGTTCATCGTGAACTAGTTATCGTGTTTCTCCGATCAGTTGGAAAGCATTCATCGAAAGCAAGTGGTCTCGAACTCACCAGAAAACCGAGGTGGCATGGTATCGACATTGGCAGAACATGTTTCACGTTTTGGGCATAAATCTTATTTAATCATTGATGAATCCTCTTTAGAATCATTCGCCTACCTGGCGCTCCCAACAGTCTTTGCTACTGAAGACACCACGGCTGTTGTTGATATATATGACCTACTATAATTAATTGAGGTGTCATGCAAGACATTTGGCGCCAAATGACAAACAAACGTAACAAACACCTATGGACCTTGTAATCATACGTGTACGTAATAGTATCTCATATAGACAGTGACCATGATATTTTCTAAAGTTGCTGATTGTTATTCAAATGGTATTGCCATACTCACAACTCGAATAGTTCGTTGATTGACAGTAACAACTTCCCCTCCCATTGTCCTTGTAACCTCACCCCTAGTCTTCCCCTGAAATATTACTTATCGGGTTATATAGTGTTATTCCGCCACGCCCAAGCTCCTCAACCTTTCCCTCCTGACCCCTACTTGTGAAGGTTACAGTGTTACAATAGACCATCGTCACGCTTTATTACATTCATTAACTGGTAGAATTCCGTGCGCGAACACATTACCCTACCAGGCGAGGAACCAGTAATATCTCACTCCACATAAATATGTTGGGCAGCGTGCTACAATGAGAATAGTTATAGAGGAAAGTATCCATCATATTGACGGGTAATTACCAAACGTGGTAAAATACAACCTCACAAAACCAACAATGATCGGGGATAAAGATCATCTTAACCAAACAAATACATTTTAAAACGAGCACTGAAACAGTGATGTCTTCAAGAGAGAAAGTTTGCGGTAGGAGACTTTGTTTAAGCAAAAATGCGTACTATTTCTGATTTTCATTTATTTATTTATTTATCTGTTTATTTATTTATTTTCGACTGATATTGATATAGATGATTTGAAATGTATTTCGCTGTATCCTGTATACTTGGAATTAAGAGAACTTTGTTGGAATTGTCCATGAAAACTATAATAGCAAGGCATACTGACAAAAGAAGCAATTGATACTAGCATGGAAAGGCGCGTATCGTAACCTAACATATGGACAAGTAAATAAAAATAACAAACAACAATAATATTGATTTAAGTTGTTTCTTCTTGAGTATTATATGTGGCGTTAACAGTCAGTAAATCAGCCAAGACTCAGCTACGTCACTTTTTATATCACATCTGAGGCTCCGATAGCCAATTAATGGAGAGAGAACCAACCTCCAGGGTACCACATTTGACTGTCACCTACTACATTCTCCCACTATCTATCAACTCTCGCTGTCAAAATGGGGCTCGCGAGATTTGACCTCTCATACAAGTCAATCGTTCTCGTGTATAGTGACACTCGAGACGTCCCTTCGGAACACTAGGCACATGCATTATATATTAGATGCGCCCCGAAGTGATTTACAGATTGACAATGAAAGCGAGTACGTTGCTCAGGGCAACTCCGAATCCTGCAATACTTCCGAGGTGCGACTGGACCACCTGACCCAGAAAGGCAAACTGTGAGAATGAGACAATTATCGAGGTGTATCAGATAGACATCCAGTAGATAATTATTATATAGATGGTTATACGTGAACAAGGTAATTAGAGAATTACCATCCGTAGACTATGCCAAGTTCAAGTTCAGACACTTCAAGCAGATATCAATGGAGTCTAAATACACCGCGCTGGCTTCAGTCTGACAGAAACCCGTAAAAATTGATGATTTACTGTTTAGTTGTCGAGAATATCGACAGTTTGACCAGAATTGTCGTGGTCTCGTTAACGTTTTACTTTGTTCGATATTCTTAGTGTCCAATGTGTGTGGCAGAGGACTTGTATGATATACTCGGCAAGGGTACAATACGCTCATTCAACGACCATTATGTTTTGGTGGAAAACCTGCGTGGTGCAACAAGACAGCCACTCAAAGAAAGAATAAAAAAGAAAAGAAAATACAGTATATTTGAATATGCATTTCATGACTCAGCGATCTAAACTTCCCACATTGTAATGAGTAGAATTTTTTCAATAAGAAGAATTCCATATAAGTCACAGAGGTAATTCTTTTGAACATGAGCTTCTATTCAAGCATGTAAGTTGTGTCTGGGTCTCTCACGTGACCAATTTAAGCGTCAGTTTGACATAGATCCATACTCCTTATAACTACCACTGAGACGCTTTTTTCAGAAATCAGTCTCTTGAGCATGTCAGTTGTTGGTTGCGCCGTCAACGTCAAATAAAGCTACTACATATTTCCAGTTTGGTTTTATCAGCATCTGCCACTCTGGCAGTCACAATGACACGATATTAATATGCGTATTCAAACCAGACTTAATCATAAGGTCAACCTGATTGTACTGCAGGCGATTTCGAGGCGGTAATACAATGTATATAATAAAAGAAACAAATTAAAACTAAAAACTAAACAAACAAAAAACAAAACAAAACAAAACAAAAACAAAAAAAATCAATGAACTCATTTCATTTCCTTTTTTATTTCTTTTTTTTTCAAATATTACGCTTCTTTTTTGCCCTTTCTGTCATTTCGAGATATATACATATAGGTTTGAAAGTTTAAATGTGACAGTATACCATGTTACGTACTGTCTGTGAAATGACCCAAAATATTAATCACGATTCAGAGAAAAACACAGTATAAGGAGTAAACATTGAATTATAATAACTGAGGAAACATTTTTATAATGGTCAGTTATTCAGGAATTTAGCGGTTATCATAAACATAATAGGCAAATACAATTCTCTACAAATATGCATTAAAATTTCCAACCTTTTTTAATCACAAAATGAACGGAACAGAAACTAAATGGGTAAAGCGAAATTAATTTAGAATCGTTTCGTTTCTATTAACCTATACTTTTGTAGTAACGTCCCGTTTTTAAGAACCGAGAAAATAATTCTAGAGTTAGGAAAGACATAATAAAAGTCTTCGGTTGTTGGTGTAATTTTACAGAATGTTTTATATACAGTATATAAATGGGTATATTTATATGGTTTATATTGTTATGTATATAATTATCTCATTCCTATGACATTGTTCGCGTAACTTCACGCGTCAGATATCTAATGCATAGAGTTTACCCAACTAAGGGAATTAAAGTAACGTCGTAAACAGAGAGAGTTCTGGAATTAAACCTTAGCATGCCACTGTATAGCGTGTCATGGTAATAGTTGGTGTCTCGGGACGCTACGGAAATCCTTATCATGGCACTTATGGGTAGAGGCATGGTTTTGAAGTATTTACAATCATAAAGATGTATTATTGATAAGGTTAGTTGTCATATGTCAAAAATCGTCACGTTTACATCAGCAGTTTTCACTTTACAGCCAGGACTCATTAAACCGGAATCAACTACAAATGAAGGTAACCAGTTGTTATATGAACCAGATTTATTAATCCGATCATCACTATTATGGTTGTACAAATATTCATATACATGTACTAAGAATGCGTTTGTGCCACTATCCTGCTGCCAAGAATGCGTTTGTGACACTACCCTGCTACCAAGAATGCGTTTGTGACACTACCCTGCTACCAAGAATGCGTTTGTGACACTACCATGCTACCAAGAATGCGTTTGTGACACTACCCTGCTACCAAGAATGTGTTATGACACTATCCTGCTACCGAGGTGAGTTTGTAACACTACCCTGCTACAAAGAATGTGTTGTGACACTACCCTGCTACCAAGAATGTGTTATGACACTATCCTGCTACCAAGAATGTGTTTGTGACACTACCCTGCTACCAAGAATGTGTTGTGACACTATCCTGCTACCAAGAATGTGTTTGTGACACTACCCTGCTACCAAGTCGAGTTTGTGACACTACCCTGCTACCAAGTCGAGTTTGTGACACTACCCTGCTACCAAGTTGAGTTTGTGACACTATCCTGCTACAAAGAATATGTTGTGACACTACCCTGCTACCAAGTCGAGTTGTGACACTATCCTGCTACAAAGAATATGTTGTGACACTACCCTGCTACCAAGTCGAGTTTGTGACACTATCCTGCTACAAAGAATATGTTGTGACACTACCCTGCTACCAAGTTGAGTTTGTGACACTATCCTGCTACCAAGTTGAGTTTGTGACACTACCCTGCTACCAAGAATGTGTTGTGACACTACCCTGCTACCAAGAATGCGTTTGTGACACTACCCTGCTACCAAGAACGCGTTTGTGACACTACCCTGCTACCAAGAACGCGTTTGTGACACTATGCTGCTACAAAGAATGTGTTGTGACACTACTCTGCTACCAAGAATGTGTTGTGACACTACTCTGCTACCAAGGTGAGTTTGTGACACTACCCTGCTACCAAGTTGAGTTTGTGACCCTACCCTGCTACCAAGTTGAGTTTGTGACACTACCCTGCTACCAAGTTGAGTTTGTGACACTACCCTGCTACCAAGTTGAGTTTGTGACACTACCCTGCTACCAGGGATACGATTGTACTACTATCCTGCTACCAAGTTGAGTTTGTGACCCTATCCTGCTACCAGGGATACGATTGTACCACTATCCTGCTACCAAGAATGCGTCTGTGCTACCACCGTGCTACAAAATTGAGTTTGTGACACTATCCTGTTACCAAGTTGAGTTCGTGCCACTGTCAGCCTTTATCAATCATATTGTCCCAGTGTGTTACTTGACAGGATATTTTTGTAAAAGAAAACATATCTACAATCTACGAAGGTTCTGTGGGACAGAAAAGTGGCCCAATTATTGAATTTTATCATGAGACTTTGAAAAGGTGCGTGGGTGTGGATGTATGAGGGAGTGTGTGTGTGTGTTTTTGTGATGGGGTAGGGGGCAGACTCGACTAAATCTTGGTAGCATAAACTCCTAGACGGCGCATGCTAGGGCTCCGGCCATTATTGACCAGCCATTTGATGGTTCCGTTCAGGAGATTCTTTAGTAAAACCAAAATGATCTATACTTATTTCAGGAAATCGTTTTAATCCTATATTTATACTGATTCCACAATAGAGCCCCTATGAATGCACCAGAAGTTATTGGGTGTGTATTCTCCGACAGTCCCTCTGCGTCAGTCAGACAACACTCGAACACCATACCATCGGGTTTAATTGAATTAGCATTTTCGCGAAACGTCGTTAAAATTGACATTCAAAGTTGAGTATTACTCTAGCACTTTCTTCATACAGATTCAAATTGCCAAGGAATTAAATATTCATTTGAACAATAGTTTGAATAATACATCATTCTGATTACGTACACAGTGGGACTAATTACTGACAACCGTCTCTTTGATTGGAATTCCTATATGTTTCAAAACTCTAAGAGTTTGAAAATCGTCACTACATATGGCCGTTAATTATTGTATTTAAACACGCCAAGTAATAATGGTATGATTGGAGCGTCATACCATATCTTGTTAATCCAGTCACCATTAATCTGGTTACCCTCACAAGCCTGTGATCACCACTAATCTGGTTACCCTCACAAGCCTGTGATCACCACTAATCTGGTTACCCTAACAAGTTACCCTCACAAGCCTGTGATCACCACTAATCTGGTTACCCTCACAAGCCTGTGATCACCACTAATCTGGTTACCCTCACAAGCCTGTGATCACCACTAATCTGATTGCCCGACCATCCAGTCACCACTAATCTGGTTGCCCGACCATCCAGTCACCACTAATCTGGTTGCTCACCATCCAGTCACCACTCATCCGATAAAATTTTCGTACCCTACTACCCATGAAGCAAATTGAAAAATAAATAAGATAAAAAATCTACACCCCAAGTTTCCAACAAAAGTCTACTTGCCTTTCGGAAGCTCTTACACAAACATATTATAATTCATTATCTTTCCTCTTGGGGTTGTATTATCTTTTTACAGTGGTTTCTAAGTTTCAGGATAAATCCGTTCTTTCTAGTAAAAAAACAATACGGCTAAATACATTATCTGTACATGGAAAATGGCGAATGATATTGTCTGTCATTAGCGGTGTGGCACCATCAATAAAATAAGTCTGTTTCAGGGGAGATGAAGAACAGTGGAGCGTGCTGCTCTACGGTGGCCCCGTGATGCCAGACTGATCAGTGACTGACACACGAACCAAACCAATGACAACCTTGCAGACGCAGTAAGAATAAGGTAAGTACTTTTATCATTTTTTAATCGCATTGGGAGACTTTATTGTGTTGTACATATCTTCAATCACGTTGTATTCACTTACACGTGTGCACGTTCAGAACAGACCTACGGTACGTATATAAGAAGATTAATATCCACCAAACTACACTCGAAGAACCGAGGCCTTTTTTGGACACATAGCCAACACATGTTCATGTAAAAGACACACGGGATATATATGGAAAACGAGTTGATTTAAACCAGTTTGACATTTTGGCATCTCAGAGTAACGTTCTTATCATCATGAATCTGTCTTGGTTTTTGGTGTGTTTTTTTTTTTCTTCTTCAATTCCGACATTTAAGACGTATCGTCCTGCTCGTCTTGGTAGTTTGTTGACGACCAATATAACACCGATTTTACAACGGGCAATCTGATTGGTGGACAGGCCCCCTTTCCTTATTTGATTTCCATGGATTCTTTATAGTTAGCGTTTAAGCAATGAACAGCGGTTTTAATGTTGTTATTGTCGATATGGCAGCAAGATGTATGGTGGGAAAATGGCATGGGAACCCGTTAGGAATATAGTGCTATAAGTCACAAATGGTATTCCGTACAATGTAGCTATCACCAAGCGGTTATGCGACATTCAGATAAATGGTTGCCGCTTGTTGGCATTCTGGGTGATAAATAATACAGGGACGTACCGTAAACGGAAAGGACAATCGGCCCGTATGTCCAGGACCTATCACTCTCTAAAGGTACATCTGTAATACGTCATCATTAGAGTTAGGGGGAGGTGTATAGGTCGTAAACGTGCATACGGGACTTTCATCAGATCCCATGACATCCATCCGTACACTGTTTTAGTGATTAGGTTTCGCCGTTTACTAGTTATCATAATGTCCGGTTTCTATGATGCCAATTCCGTCAAGGTCGGTCCCAAATCCTGACAGTAGGCCGAACCGCAGTCACTATAAGGGCAATCTGTTGAGGAACGGCTGAAACGATATTGTATGTAGCATCCTATTCAGAATATAGACTAGAACATATCTCGAAACGTGATTATAAACATGACTTATTTCAATTTTGCTTAAATTGATAACCAATAGTATACAACGGGCTTACATCTGATCGAAGTTCACAGTTTCACAGACACTTCGGTAGGACAAGTTCGTGAGCTCATTTTGACATCACATTGTGACATTTAGTGAACAGATATCTTTCACCAATTATCTTTATTTTATCTAATTAATTCGTAAATTGTGAAAAACTGTTTCAAATCACTTAAACACATTGACCCAAACATCAGACACGAACGCTATATTCAAGTTGGGTCATTTTTATGAGTACTGAGTCATCAGCTTTTGTAAACAGGTGTCGCTGGGATCGATGCTTTCATTTGCATACATCGAGTGCGCGTGATATCCTACATATACATTGTAGGTCAGACGTGACTCGGCAGATATTTGTACAAAAAGACTCGGCAGATATTTGTACAGAAAAAAAGGCCATCCGTAATTGAAATATCTAGAAGTTACGGATAAATATGTCAATAGTGTATTCTTCTCTGTAATGATAAACATCATTCGCTATGTGTATTGCAATAATAGATCAAAGGTCGATGTGTCATTTTTATGGAAACACATAAGTAGGTCATCACTAAGCAACAGGTTTTTTGCCTCTGTTTTGTCAAAAGCGTCACTCGTAGCTTCTGTTTTGTTGCTATTTAACATTTTTGAAAATAAAATAAGAAGAAAAAAAATTGTGCGGAAAAGCAACTCCTTTTTGTAACACAAGAAGTTAAAAAAAAGAAACATAAAAATCACTTATTAGCTGTTCAAAATGACACGCATCTCATTTAATATACTACTCCGCAAGGACAAACTATCACTAATTAGTTAAGCATGAATATAAATATATATTTTATGGCTGATAATATTCATAATAACCTCGACACCAACTAATTAAATTCCGTAGAGATATGTATCTTGTTTCAGGCAGTATATTATGGTGAAATTACAAACTGAGCATCAGTATCCTGGTTCAATATCCCCTCGTCGAAGTCTGTATATTGACAACGCGTGCCAATTTCACCTACAACACGTAATTAATTGGTGAAACTCGTGAGAGCAAGTGATTCCCGCACTTCTAAAATGCATCTTCAATAATCAGTAATTCAACAACACTCTGACGATTGACATTTTATGTCAAGTTCAATGAATACCGACTCAAATAGATAAAATCACTAACACACATTTTTGTGCGAGAGGGGGTGGTAGCGGGCGGAGGTGGGATTCAAAATGACTGCAAGATGGTTCATGTTACTAGTATCCAATCGGTGTGGTAAAAACATATTCTCTCTTTTAAACATAAATCTGTATTTTTAGTTACCTTTAAAATCTCTGCTACTGTTACAATAGTACTCTTATTCTGACGTAATATAAAGTATGTAACATCAGTGGAGAATGAGATCCGTTTGATGATGCATGCATAGGTAGACAAAATATATCGTATATAAAAATATCAATACTTAATACTATGAACTTATTTGAAAATGCATTTTCAAAATTGATTACAAATTTTGATATAATTGTTCATTCAATGTACATGGCATATTCCCATCTCCTAGAAGCATATTAGAATGCATAGCATATTTTTCTATGAAGTCAAAATATGAAGAAATTTTATTCAGAACGTTATTGATCAGATTTGCAATACAATTGTCTCAAATAAATCTCACAGTTCAATCCACAAGACACATGCAATGAACTAATTTATCTCCGAGTGGTAGTTATCTGCCCTTGAATTGGCTTAACAAGGTATCACTTGTTTAATGTAAACACTAAGTACCTCAACGAGATAAGATACACCAGGGAGGATTGATGCTGAGACGAACAGGGGTGGAGCATGTAAGGTACAATTATCTTAGTAAAACAGGATTATCTTTAGCACTTTTACAATGTAGAAGTCGGCCTACGTAAATCGATAGTTTAAAGTGACTGTTATACTATATCTTATAAATATATATATATAAATACTACATTCACATCTTTTTTATGCATTTTTATGGTAGTTTTGTGTGGTCTGAACGTGGTTTTATCAACGTTCCTAAACAAAAAGCAAATCCTTCACTTAGAATTTTTAATATGAAGCATAACAAAATTGAAGGGAAAATTTTAGTCGAGGAACCTTCCTGAAATTCTGTAATGCTTTCCCAGTGAACTTTTAATTTAAGGAATATTGATGAAAACGGTAATGAAACTTGTGAAGGTTTTCTCTGCGGTATATAACAAATACTTCAATAAGAACCTCTAGCATTTATTTTATTGTTTGGAAACACGTGACTTAGTCTATGGTCTACATATTTATTCGAATTAATGAAAAAAATAACAATATTACAACAAACAAATTGCTTGTTTTCTTTTTATTATTTATCCTCTGTTCCTAATGTGATCCCTTACGTATTATAAGGTTTCTATGCCATAAAGTGTTCAGATGTAGCAAGCTGGTGGTTAGCGGTCGGTCTTCGAGCCGGGAATGGTTTTTGTTTGTTTGTTTTTGTTTGTTTGTTTGTTTGTTTGTTGTTGTTGTTTGTTGTTGGTTTTTTTTTGTTTTTTTGTTTGTTTTTTTCTCTCCTCTGTCTTTTCAGAGTGGTGGAAATTAGGATAAAACTTATCAAAATATTAACCATGTAATATCATACTAATACCGTCAGATCTGTTTCAGAGATGAATAAATAAATATTGTTCTTAGAGTAATTACGGTATTTTCTATTAAAAACAGAGAATAAAGAGATTGTCCTTGGCTTTGCATGTTTCGAGATGATCGGGTAAGTATAGGTTCTGTGATCGCCAGTTAATTAGAAAATTATAGAACTACCTGTCTGTAGCCTGGCTCAGCTTCCAGGTAGATGGGATCGAGATACAACAGTAATGAATGGATGGGTCTTCTTGACGTCACAGGTTGTCATGGCAATATGGTGTGGTGAGACGTCATTAAGGTTTTTTTTTATGTTTATCGTGAAAATTTCAATAAAATGGAATTTTCTGCATTAATAATGATGCCGATTATTCTACAATTCAGGAAAATCGAACCACCTCTTCAAAATGGCTTCCTTTTATGTCAATTGGGACGTCATATTTTGTATATGCCACTGTGCAAAAAAAATACAATCGCGATCTATGCATTGATTAATCAGTTTAGGGGGTCAGAGATTTTGCTAGCAGAATAGCTGCATAATTATCAGGACCCCTGTTTTACACATTCTACTTGTATTGTTAAATATCACGGATGACAGTTTTATGTTCATATTTTATCTAGACTTGTACAAGTTCCAGTATCTAGTGCCAAATGATACACTTGTAAAAAAAACTCCGTTCATTAAGAAAACGTCCAGTTAATGACAGACGTAGTAGTTCGATAAGTAAGGGAGAATGCAATGACCGAAAATATATTCAAAACATTTCAAGTGCATAATCTGACTCGGTCGTTTCCGGACAATGGTACTACCGACTCGGCTATTTCCGGACAACTAATAACTCGACCATCTCCAACCAGCAGTACCAACAATTTGACCACTTACAAGCAGTAATAACTATGTTTTGGCACTTCCGGTCAACGACAAACATGACTTTCATTTCCGGTCAACCACTTTTTTCACTACATAAAAAGCAAGCTCGACGCCTCAATAAAGTACCATTACGATATTGGTTAGAACTACTCATCTCGTTCCAATTACACGGACTGCATTTCTTCTTCAATAAAACATTTCCATCTCACATATTAAACTCTTTGTTCCTACAGATAGTCATCTAGAAAACGACATCTTGATTACTCATTTCCGATGAAGTAATATTACAAAGACACCTGAAATCATCGGAACTCAAAGCTTCTTCTTTTTTTCAATGAGTGAAATATGATGATGAAACGGGTACTTTAAAACATGTTTATCGTCCCAGGCGCTGTATCCATCTACCTGTCTCATGACTATGAACCCTGGGTAAACCATGACTTCATGTTTAATAAAAAAAAAATGAATAACACATTTGTTGAGTGGACAATTGGTAAAACGATAGACATCTGTTCCGCTTGGCTTTCTTTGAATATTTATTAATCTACCCTATCGCATACCCGTAGTCATGGGATACCTGGAAGATTTTGTTTGTTACGTAATACATTGAAACCGTTATAGATTCCTGTAAGATTCTACATCGTAAACACTTAGCAGAACATGTTTATGTTCTATGTACACATATATGGCTATACAGTATATGGTGATGTGTCGCCGGCATGTCGCCAAGGGGACAAGGCGAGATAATTGATTATTCTTTCTTACCTGGCGATCCCCAGCTATCCGAGGGGCTATCCTCATCCTCGCTGCCATAGTAACCCCGTCCCTCCATCTGTACCTGTGGTGCCCCCGTAGTGTGAGAATTCACATTAATATCTTAACGTCCACACAGAAATCATCATCACGTTTCAATATATACAGCCAAGCGATCTCCAGGCTGAACGACACCGTCTTATAACAGGTGACACAGTCATAATGTTATATATATATCCTTCACACATACAAACACAAATTTAAAAAGAGCGAAAGGTTGACTGTTAATATACTACTAATTTCGTTCGATTATTGGATGGGAGAGTATCTATACTCCCTCGGTATGCCTACGTCAACGCGACCGATAGAGGCTAACCGGTGAACCACGCGCGTGGCACAGACTTGCTTCACCAGCTTTTGCCCTATCTATGCTGTCAGCCTCTGAATCCAAAAGAAAGAAACCGGTTTTACCGCGCTAGCCAAAGAACGGAACGGCAAAGCAATGTTAGACGGGAGTTAAGCCATTGATAGAGCAAAAAGTTCCAAGTAATCCAGTGTGTTGTTATTGGTAGATATCAGGTACATACAATATGTCTATGTCAGTATATGTAAAATATACTGATATTTATCAGTATACCTGAGAGTGAAAATTATTATATATTGATATGTATATATGCAGATATATATACCGAGATAGTGTCCGATTGTTCAATGACACAAGTCTGAATCATCCTTACGTACTAGAAACACAGGTAACTGAACGTGTAGTGTTATATGTATATATGTAAGTGTATGCACAGTGATCATATAAAAATCCATTCTCCTTTGTCCCTCCATATTGTTTGCGTGTGTACAAAGAAGCACCATGCCAGTAGACAGATGAAACAGCTGGTTTTAACGAACAATAGGGTGTAATACTGTTAACAACGCACGGTATTCCGGGAAGAAAAGAAATCTTTATAGATTTATCTGTGTAAAGATTTTCTCGTGCACGTGTATTTTGTCTTGACAGTATCGATGGTTGGTGGTGTACATTTAGTACACAGTTGTAATTAGCGTGTTTACTGCATTTAATATTGATACATTAAACTTGTACTCGTTCCGAGTTATGACGGAAAATCCCGAGGTATCAAAGCATCGTGACGGTCACCAAACCGACTGTTTAGCTACATCAGTGTTTAATGATTTAAAGATGATTTTTCAAAACTAACCATTGTTTTGTATCGTTGATAGACAACTAATTATCATGATTTTTGTATCATTTTTTTAAAGTTCGGATTTATGTATCACAAAAACAATGTTTAATTTGCTACCATGTCTAACTTATAAGAAGAATAAGTTTTCTAATTTACTTGAAATATCTCATGGAATGTTTGCATGTACATGTATCTGAAATCCTTTATATATCATAATACGTGTATTTTTTATTGTGCCAAACGAAATGCGATTTCTCAATAATATGTTAATATATTGTAGAGTTTGTTTGTGTTGGGTTTATCGCCCCATGAACAGTCATGCCTTTCTTGGACGGGTTTATCCTTGTAGTAGCTGATGGCTACCTCACTGAACAACGGGATGCCGATCGCGTTGTAGATAGTGTGCATCGTGGTTGTAAAGTGAGTACGATCTATTTTCTATTCGATATGTTTAATTACATTATAATATAATTCTTCATATCTATACATAATATTTGATTACTCATTATGTAATAAACATGGATTAGATTAAACATGGCAAGTTGAAAACCACAAATTAGTCATAGATAACAGTATTAACACCTACATTACGTTAACCCAGACCTTAATACTAGTATCGTGATTTGAAGTCCACAAAACTAACGAAAACGAAATACTGGAAATAAACTATAGTATTAGTAAATCTCTGTATGTATACAGTTATGAGACCATTCACGATATATGATGAAAAGTACAATTGTATGGTGTTTTAGACGGAATGATATCATACGGTGGCCTGGTATTTCGTCTTAGAATTTTGTGTTTTGTCTCAGTTCAATGCCCAGACATGTAATGATATATGATGTCGACACTCGCGAGACCAGTAATGATATATGATGCCAACACTCGGGACTTCAGTTATGACATGTGGTGCCAACACTCGGGACATCAGTAATGACATGTGGTGCCAACACTCGGGACATCAGTTATGACATGTGGTGCCAACACTCGGGACTTCAGTTATGACATGTGGTGCCAACACTCGGGACTTCAGTTATGACATGTGGTGCCAACACTCGGGACATCGGTAATGACATGTGGTGCCAACACTCGGGACATCAGTAATGACATGTGGTGCCAACACTCGGGACTTCAGTTATGACATGTGGTGCCAACACTCGGGACTTCAGTTATGACATGTGGTGCCAACACTCGGGACATCACTAATGACATGTTGTGCCAACACTCACGAGACCAGTATAGACACATGATGCCAACACTCACGAGACCAGTAACTACATATGATGCCAACACTCACGAGACTAGTAATGACATATGATGCCAACACTCACGAGACTAGTAATGACATATGATGCCAAAACTCACGAGACCAGTAATAATATATGATGAAAACACTCACGAAACAAGTTATGACCTATGATGTCAACACTTACGACACCAGTTATGACATATGATTTCAACACTTACGGCACCAGTTATGACACATGATACCAACACTCACGAGACCAGTAATAACATATGATGACATCACTCGCGAGACTAGTAATGGCATATGATGCCAACACTCACGACAACAGTAATGACACATGATGCCAACACTCACGAGACTAGTTATGACCTATGATGCCAACACTCCCAAAATCAGTAATGACAGATTAAGCCAACACTCTCGAGATCGGCAATGACAGATGGAGCCAACACGCACGACACCAATAATGACATATGATGCCAAAACTCACAAGAACAGTAATAATATACGTTGCCATCACTCACGAGACCAGTAATGACATATGATGCCAACATTCACGAGACCAGTTATAAACTATGATGCCAACACTCACGAGACTAGTAATGACACATGATGCCAACACTCACGACAACAGTAATGACATATGATGCCAACACTCACGAGATCAGTGATGACATATGATGCCAACACTCACGAGAACAGTAATGACATATGATGCCCCACTCACGAGACCAGTAATGACATATGATGCCAAAACTCACGAGACAAGTACTGACATAAGATGCCAAAACTCACGAGACTAGTAATGACATATGATGCCTACACTCACGACAACAGTAATGACATATGATGCCAACACTCACGAGATCAGTGATGACATATGATGCCAACATTCACGAGATCAGTTATGAACTATGATGCCAACACTCACGAGACTAGTAATGACACATGATGCCAACACTCATGACAACAGTAATGACATATGATGCCAACACTCATGAGATCAGTGATGACATATGATGCCAACACTCACGAGACCAGTAATGACATATGATGCCTCCACTCACGACAACAGTAATGACATATGATGCCAACACTCACGAGAAAAGTAATAACATATGATGCCAACACTCCCAAAATCAGTAATGACAGATTAAGCCAACACTCTCGAGATTGGCAATGACAGATGGAGCCAACACGCACGACACCAATAATGACATATGATGCCAAAACTCACAAGAACAGTAATAATGTATGTTGCCATCACTCACAAGCCAGTAATGACATATTATGCCAACACTCACGAGACCAGTAATGACATATAATGCCAGCACTCACGAGACCAGTAATGACATATGATGCCAACACTCACGAGACCAGTAATGACAAATGATGGCAACACTCACGAGACCAGTAGTAACAAATGATGCCAACACTCACGAGATCAGTAATGACATTTGATGCCAATACTCACGAGACCAGTAATACCATATGATGCCAAAATGCACGAGACCAGTAATAACATTTGATGCCAATACTCACGAAATTAGTAATGATATTTGATGCCAACACTCAGGACATCAGTAATGACATTTGACGCATACACTCACGAGATCAGTAATGACATTTGATGCCAATACTCACGAGACTAGTAATAATATATGTTGCCATAACTCACGAGACCAGTAATGACATATGATGTCAACACTCACGAGACCAGTAATGACATATGATGCCAACACTCACGAGACCAGTAATGACATATGATGCCAACACTCACGAGACCAGTAATGACATATGATGCCAACACTCACGAGACCAGTAATGACATATGATGCAAATACTGACGAGAACAGTAATGACATATGATGCCATAATTCACGAGACAAATAATGACATGATGACAACACTCACGAGATCAGTAATGGCATATGATGCAAATACTCACGAGAACAGTAATGACATATGATGCCATAATTCACGAGACAAATAATGACATGATGCCAACACTCACGATATCAGCAATGTCGTATGATGCCGTACTCACGATATCAGCAATGTCATATGATGCCATAAACCATGGGACCAGTAAGGACGCATGATGCCACACTCACGAGGCCAGTAATCACATATGATGCCAGCACTCACGAGACCAGTAATACCATATGATGCCAAAATGCACGAGACCAGTAATAACATTTGATGCCAATACTCACGAAATTAGTAATGATATTTGATGCCAACACTCAGGACATCAGTAATGACATTTGACGCATACACTCACGAGATCAGTAATGACATTTGATGCCAATACTCACGAGACTAGTAATAATATATGTTGCCATAACTCACGAGACCAGTAATGACATATTGTATGATGTCAACACTCACGGGACTAGTAATGACACATAATGCCAACACTCACGAGACTAGTTATGACATATGATGCCAACACTCTCAAAACCAGTAATGACATATGATGCCAACACTCACGGGACCAGTAATGACGTATGATGCCAACACTCACGAGATCAGTAATGACATATGATGCCAATATTCACAAGACAAGTAATGACATGATGCCAACACTCACGAGACCAGTAATGACATATGATGCATACATTCACGAGACTAGTAATGACATTTGATACCAATACTCACGAGACTAGTAATGACATATGATGTCAACACTCACGAGATCAGTTATGACATATGATGCCAACACTCACGAGATCAGTAATGACATATGATGCCATAGCCATAGCTCACGAGACCAGCGATCACATATGAAACCAACACTCATGAGACCAGTAATAACATATGATGTTAACCTCACGAAATCAGTAAGACATATGATGCCATACTCACGATATCAGCCATGTCAAATGATGCCATATGATGACCAGTAATGACAGATGAAGCCAACACTCACGAGACTAGTAATGACATATGATGTCATAATTCATGAGACAAGTAATCACATATGATAACAACACTCCCGAGTTCAGTATTGACAGATGAAGCAAACACTCACGGGACAAGCAACGATATATGATGCCAACACTGATGAGAATAGTTAAGTCTTCAAATCAGAAACACATAAAGTTCTGTAGAACCTACAAGTCACCAGGACAAGTCAAGCCATATACACAAACTGTCACAAGGGCAAAATGTGCCTTTTGTAGCCCCAAACTCTCACAAGCACAAACAGGTATCTTTTGTAGCCCCAAACTCTCACAAGTACAAACAGGTGCCTTTTGTAGCCCCAAACTCTCACAAGTACAAACAGGTGTCTTTTGTAGCCACAAACTCTCACAAGTACAAACAGGTGTCTTTTGTAGCCCCAAACTCTCACAAGTACAAACAGGTGCCTTTTGTAGCCCCAAACTCTCACAAG